>NW_028270179.1:34832006-34947006 GCF_037043375.1 Chiloscyllium plagiosum
ACAAACATACCTCTTGGCAAAAAAGTCAATTCAAACACAGATTCTTACTGGCAGGAGGGAATAACATCCAAAGAGATTTCAGAAGAAGGTCAAAGGAGTTCTTTACTGAAGCTTGCCAACTCCCCTCGACTTGCACATCTTGACAACTGCTACAGCTGAAACAAACTAGAAAAACCTGCACTGGGAGAACTGGACACTCCCTTTCCATTGTTAATCCAGCCTCTTCCTAGATTCTTTGACACCGATGCATTTTTGACCTCTCCGGGAAAAAAAGGACAAAATAACCTTTTTAAAGTGAGAACATCGTCTCGCATGGGAGTGTAGTAGATTCAGAGGTGACCTGATAAAAGTTCATAAAATAATAGAAGTATTGATAGAGTTAATGGTAGTTGTCTTTTCCCTAGAATGGGGGACTTCAAGACTAGGGAGCACATTTTTAAGGTGAAAGGAGAGAGATTTAAAATAAATGACATGAGCCTTTTTTTTACACAGAGGGTGGTTTCCATGTGGAATGAACTTCCTGAGGAAATAGTGGATACGGGTGCAACTACAATGTTTAAAAGACATTTAGATAGATATATGAATAGGGCAGGTTTGGAGGGATATCGACCAGGAACAGGCCGTCAGAACTAGTTTAGGTTGGGATGATGTTCTGTTTCCATGCTGGATGACTCTATAAATGCTCTCTGCCAGTTCAGTGCATGTCAATTCTCAAGTACCTCATTCACCAAATCCAACATTTCCTCCTTAAATTGGAAATATACTGAAGAAAGTCCTGCTGAAAATGCACAAGGGAAGACTTTGCCTCACACCCTTTGCAATAATCCTACCTCAGTCTATATAGTTCTATTATAACTAATCGATAGTTCATGTACCTGACCAATTTCCTTACAAATATATTATGCTATATATTTCTCATAAGTTGGTAACAGGGAGGATACACCAAGTGACATTATGTGATCTCTACTGCTTCTGAGCTCTAACCTGTAGTGTTGATGATGCTTCCTGACACTCTGTTTATCTTGTCTTTGAACTCCTGGCAATTGAATCTGACTGCTGTCCACCAACATTGTGAGTGCAGGCCCAGTCAATGAATGGGAATCAGATCTGGGGTCAGGCAGAGCTGCCCACTCTCTGCTGTCTTTTTTTAATGTGTCGTATAGAGCCTGTTGCGAATTGCATCCGGAAGGATGCAAGCCTGAAAAAGGTAACTATTCCAGGCAGCAGAGGCCTGCAGGTCATGAATGGCGTCACTGTTTTCTACTTGGATATGCTGTCAGTGTGCAGATTCATGAGCATCTGTAAGCACTTCGAACTGGCCTGGAGAACCAAGGCAGATCAAGTCAAGAGCAAGGCCATATTCTTTGGAAACTGGGCTGACTAATCCTTTATCCACTTCAGCATCAGAACAGATTACTCAAAGATGTTGGGAATAAGGTTCTGAGGGGGCAGGGGATATACCAGAATTTGGAAGAGCATATCACCAAAGTGAGGCAGAAACTGGGCTTTTGGGAGCTTTTACTCCCAGGCAGTGAGAAATTCTAATGATTGTTCTTCCTTTGTATGCAAATATTGTACAGAACTGTTTTTGTACCTGTGTATGTATATGAAGATTTTCTTTATGAATAAAGTATATTTTTGCAATAAAAATAAAATTTTGTATCCAGTTTTAATCACTTAACCTCTCCCCTCCTCCCTGAACCAGCTGTACTGATGCAAGCCCCTGGAGCAGGCTTGGTCTCCCATGGGGGTGCTGGAGTGTGTGAGACCAGCAAGAGAGCTGGGACTAAATGCAATGGTGAGGATCACCTCTTCAGTCTCTCCATGTCTTTCCTTATCTCCTGTTTTTCTCTGACTTTTGCTCGTTTCGCTATTTGCCTGTCTGTCTCAGCCTGTCTTGCACTGCAAGGTCCTTCATGGTATCAGGGGTGAGCTGGCAAAATGGATACAGAACTGGCTTAGAGATAGGAGACAAAGGGTAGCAGTGGAAGGATGCTTTTCAAACCAGAGGGTTGTAACCAGTGGTGTTCCACAGGGATCAGTGCTGGGACTTCTGCTGTTTATGGTCTATATAAATGATTTGGAAGAAAATAAAGCTCGTCCAATTAGTAAGTTTGTGGATGAAACAAAGATTGGTAGAGTTGCAGAAAGTGAGGATTGTCAGCGGATACTGCAGGATATAAATCAGTTGGAGGCATGGGCAGAAAATTTGCCTTTGGAAGTTAATCTGGACAAATGTGAGTGCATTTTGGAAGGTCAAGTGCAGATAGGAATTGCGCAGTAAATGGGAGTTTTATAAAGTAGGGGTGGACTCCCTTCTGAGAACTAAAACCAAAACACCCAAGAGGAACACATGATCTGTTTAAAGAATGTGAAAAGCAGTGTACCCTGCTTTTAGCAACGTGTAGTGGTTAATTTTATTTTTAAAAATTCCCTGCCACTCCCTTTAAAATGAACAAGTAACAGTTTAATTATCTAACTCTAACAGTGATCAAATTAACTAAACTATTAACAAACCAAATAAATCCCTTGGAACTACTAACTATTCCTGAATAAAACAAGATTCTAGTGGTCTACTGTTCCAATATCGACGAGTCCCACTCATACAAAAAAAATTAGTCTCTAAATTGAAGCCAGGTTACATCTTCCGGAATGTTCTGTCAGAATATTAGCTAAGTTTGCTGCGATATACAGATGGTCCTTTCTCTAAGAACTGAGCGTTATTATCTCTAGTGGATGGTGGTTACCAGGTTGTTGTGTATTATGGGGAATTTTAGCTATAAAAAGCGGTGGATAGACGGGGTTTGTTTTCACTGGAATGCAGAAGGTTGAGGAACAACCTGATCAAAGTTTATAAGATTTTGAATGGCATGGATAGAGTGGAAAGTATGAAACTTTTTCGCAGGGTGGAGGGGTCAATTACTCTGGGACACAGGTTTAAGTTGCAGGGTTGGGAAGAGCAGTTTGAAAGAAATGTACAAGGCACAGTTTTCCCGCAAAGGGTGGTGACTGTAACCCACTGCCAGGAGAGGTAGTGAAAGCCGACACAATGGCAGCATTCAAGAAACACCCGGGTTAATGCATGAATAAGAAGGGAATAGAGGGATATGGATTGTATAAGTGAAGGCAGTTTTCATGTGGAAGGGCAAATGTGTTTGTGTAGAGTTGGAGGGCCCAATGGACTGTTCCTGTGCTGTATTGTTCTTGCTGTCTCGCTTACACAGACTCTCACTCCCTCTCTCTCTCACTTTCCCTCCCTCCCTTAATCTCTCTGTCTCTCTCCCCCTCCCTCCCTCAGTCTTTCTCAATAAACTCTCCTGCATTCTGCACTCTTACCTCTTCCTTTACTTTGGTTTTTTTAATGTCCCTATAACTGAGCTCCCACCTCCCTCCATCCCAATTTAGATTAAAGCCCTGTCTACATCCCTAGTTATGCAATTTGCTAGGACTCTCGGCCCGGTATGGTTCAGATGAAGACTATCCCATTCAAACAGGTCCATTCTTCCCCAGTACTGGTGGCAATGTCCTATGAATTCAATCCTATTTCTCCCGTGCCAATCTTTGAGCCACACATTTACCTGCTTAATCTTATTGAAACTGTGCCGATTAGCTTGTGACTCAGGTAATAATCTGGAGATTATGATCTTTTTGCTTCTGATTTATAGTTTAGCTCTTAGCTGTTTATATCACCTTAGCAGAACCTCAGTGAGGGAGATGGATGAGTGACAGGTGAGGAAGATGGGGGAGTGAGAGAGATGGTAAGGGTGTAGATGGGGAGGTGATAGGAGGGAGAGGGCGTAGGGAGCTTAGGGGGAAGGGTAAGGAGGTGAGTGGGAGGGGATAGGGAGTCCAAGATAGGGAGGTGGGCAATATGGGATAACAGGTGAGGGAGATGGGTATGAGAGGTGAGTGAGGAGAGGGGGTATTGAGATAGTGATAGGAGAGGGAGTGAGTGGACAGGATTAAGGAGTGAGAAGAGGGTGGAGTGAGGGTTTGGAAAGTGAGGGAGTGCGTGGAATGCAGTGTGAGGGGTGTGGTGAGTGGGGAAGGAGAGGGAGGTGGGGAGTGAGGAATTGAGGGGGTGAGGAGTACGATGAAGGCAAAGTGCGGGGGTTGGGGAGCAAGGAGCAAGTGGAACAAGGAGTGAGGGAAGGAGAAATGAGGGAACGAGGACTGAGGAGAATGGGGGAGATGTAAGGAAAGTGAGGGGAAGGGTATGAAGGCGGTGAGAGTGAGGGAGCTGTGGAGAGGTGAGACACTGGGAGTGAGGGAGATGAGGGGGAGGGGTGAGTGAGATGTGTGAGAAGGAGGGAGATGGGTTGGGAGAAACGTGAGGGAGATGGGGAGAAATATAGAGGTGAGGTGGAGGGAGAGGTGAGGGAGATGGGGAGGTGTAGTGGAGTAAGGGGTTGGGTATAGGGAGGTAAGGGAGATGGAGGTGGAGTGAGGGAGGTGAGGAAGATGCAGGAGTGAGGGAGATGGGGAGCTCCAGGGGATAGGGAGGGAGGTGATTGGGAGTGAATGGGCAAGTAAGGGAGGGAGATGGGATGGAAGACGGTTGGGTGATGGAGGTGAGGGCAGTGAAGAGGGAGGATGAGGGAGACTGGGAGGAACGGTGGTGAGAGAAATTGGGGAGGGTGGTCAGGTGTGGGAGATGGGGGTGTGGAGGCGGTAGGGTGGGGGAGTGATGGAGATGGTGGGCGTGAGAGTGACGGGGCTGAGGGTGATGTGGGTCAGGGGTGAGGGAAATGGGGACGGGGATGTGAATGGGGTTGGGGAGATCCGGTGGGAGTGAGAGATGTGGGTTGGCGTGAGGTAGAGAGTTTGGTGAGAGGGGTGATGAGGGTTTAAGGAAGAGGGGACAGACAAGGTTTGAGAGGGAGAAGGGGAGTGTACAAGGAACAGTATCAGAGAGCAATAAAAGGGTGTTCTTTAAGAGGGCATGGGGACAAAATGAAGAGTGGGAGGATGAAGGGCTAGAGAGGAAGGGGGAAGAAGGAGATGCAGGTGAGAGTGGAGGGACAGAGAGAGAGGATGGTTCAAATAAGTCGGATGCAGTGGAGGGTAAAAAGATGAGCCAGAGAGAGAGCGGTGTCAGTGAGAAAGAGAGACATGGATAGACAGGGACCAGAGCTGGTGGGGAAGGAAGGGGCATGAGATAATTGGAGCGGCAAGTGAACAGGGGTTGAGGAAGGGGAGTGTGGGAGGGAGGAGAACTTGGAAGAGAAAAACGGAAGCAAGATGTGGAGTGAGAGGGGAAGAAGTGGGATGTTAGAGGGGGTGTGGTTGGAGAAGGATGGTGGGAAGATGAGAGGAAAAGGGTAAGTGAGGAGGCACAGGTGAGTGATGCTGTATGGGAACATGAGGAAGAGGGACAAGGGAGTGAGGGAAGGGGAGAAAGAGTGTAAACCTACACCACAGGGATTTGGGAGTCCTTGTGTATGAATGCCAAAACAGTCACAAAATTCTCCAGGGTAATGGGGAAGACAAATGGGGGTGGGGAATGTTACTAAAACTATCCCACAGCCCACAGTTGGGACACTGTGGACAGTTTTGGTCATTGTATTATAAAGAAAGATGTACTGGTGTTGAAAGGAGTCCAGGGAAAGTGCACTCAGTTGATCCTGGGTATGAAAAGATTGTTAAAAATGGAGAGGTTGAGTAGGTTGGGCTTGTCATCATTGGAGTTTAGAAGAGTGAAAGGAAATCTTACTGAAACATACAAGATTCTTTGAGAACTTAACAGAGTAGACGTGGAGCGGTTGTTTTGCTTTAAGATCAGTGAGCAACATCTCAGCGTAAAGCGTTGCCTGGTTAGGAGAGAGATGTGGAGGAATTTCTTCTTTGAGAGTACGGGATCTGTGGAATTCTTCACCACAGAGGACTGTAAAGGCTAAGTTGTTGCATATGTTCAAGGCTGAGATAGGCTTTGAATCAGTAAAGGAATCAAAGTTTATGGGTAAAAGGCAGGAAAGTGGAGTTGAGGGTTATTACATCACGGTAGTATAAACCTGGTAGACCAAATGGCCACCTTCTGCTTCTGCATCATCTGGCCCTATCGACAAATGGCTGTAGACCAAGGATGGATTGAAGTCAGTTAGTTGAGGAAACGACAAACACTGTTACTGACCAAACTATTGGAGCTGCAGTTAGACAAGTCCCTGTATCATAATGGACTACTCTTTCAAAGAAGCAAAAGAGACAGTTGGTGCATTTTCAGGTTGACAGAAATAATGACCAATGTGCCACAGGGTCAGTACTGGAGCCTCAACTTTTTACAACTTGTAGAAATGACTAGGATGAAGAAATGGAAATTACCAAATTTGCTGGTAACAGGTAAATAGGAGAGTAACTTGTGAAGGTGACAAAGACGACAGAGGGATATAAACAAGGGCTTGGATAAAGCTATGGGAAGTCAAACATGCTGTGGTAAATGTATAATTGTTCAGATTGGCCGGAAAAGTTTTTAAAAGGAGCATATGATCTTAATGGTGAGAGGTAGCAAAGCTCTGAGATGCAGACAGGTCTGGGTCTCCTTGTTTAATAGTTGCAGAAGGAAAGAAGGGCAAAGGAGGGGTGGTAAGAGAATGGGCAAGAGGGGAGGATAGGGAGGAAATGAGGGCAGAGTGGAAGGGCGAGCTTGGAGGGGAGCTTG
Source organism: Chiloscyllium plagiosum (assembly GCF_037043375.1). Taxonomy (NCBI): domain Eukaryota; kingdom Metazoa; phylum Chordata; class Chondrichthyes; order Orectolobiformes; family Hemiscylliidae; genus Chiloscyllium; species Chiloscyllium plagiosum. The sequence continues at coordinate 34,838,662 of NW_028270179.1, forward strand.
ATGAGTGAGGGATTAGGATGCAAGTTGGGAGAAAAGAGTGGTGAGTGTAGGTGGGTAGGGGAAAGGAAGAAGGTGAATGAGGAAGGGAGAAAGACAGAGGAGGAGGAGGAATACCAGCAATGGGAAGGCAGATCAGGAGGTGGGAGACAGAGTGGAAGTGAAAGAGTGGAAGAGCAAATGGAGATGGAGAAAGGGTGAGAGGAGGGTAGGAAAGGAGAATAGAATGGGACAAGAGAGATGGCTGTGGTGAAGGGTGAGGTCAGAGGTCAGGAACATAAAAAACAGTGATGGATGTGGGGAGAGGAGCAGAGAAAGCACATGATTTGGAAAGTAGGACGGATGGGGAAGGATATGCAAGAGTTTAGAAGGAGAGAGGAGGGAGAGAGCAGGATAGGAGAGTACAGCTGAATAAGGGAGAGAGTGGGAGAAACAGAGGGAAGTTGAGATTAACTGTTAGCTGTCACTGAAAAGTATGTACATATTTGTACCGTGAATACAGAAACATTATTCCTCTTGTTCACACTAGGCTGCTGATTTGCAGAGAGCAATTTTGTAGATACTTAGAAATAGAACCTGCTGGATATGCTGACAAAAGGTAAGGTGCTGATTTCACTTTGTTTTCATTCATTTCAGCAGTTATTGCCCATCCGTAGTTGCCCGTGAAAAGGTGGTGGTCAGCTCCCTTCTTAAAACACTGCAGTCCGTGTGCTGACAGTAGGGAATTCCGTCCCTACACTACTCACAGAGATGGGGTTCCAGGATTTTGAGCTATTGACTGTAAAAGGACGGCAATATATTTTAAAGTCAGGATGGTGAGAGGCTTGGAGGGGGACTTGCAGATGGTGATGTTCCAATGTTTCTATTGCCCTTGTCCTTCCAGATGGAAGTGGTCGTGGGTTTGGAAGGTGCTGCTTAAGGATCATTGATGAATTTCTGAGCCGCAACTTGTCAATAGTACACGTTGCTACTGCTGACCATCAGTGGTGAATAGAAACCAGGGGCAGGCCATTCAGCCCTTAGCCTGTCGCAAAGATATTACTACAGTTGTTATGGGGGAGAATCAGGATGGTACTGGACCCCAAGAAAGGGAGTTTGTGGAGTGCCTCTGAGATAGATTCTTAGAACAGCTTAGAACAGCTGGTGCTGGAGCCAACCAGGGAGAAGGCAATTCTGGATCTGGTGTTGTGCAGGGACCTCGAAATAAAGGAGCCATTAGGAGGTAGTGACCATAATACAATAAGCTTTAATCTGCAGTTTGAAAGGGAGAGGGTACAATCGGAAGTGACAATATTTCAGTTGAATAAGGGGAACTATGGAGCTATGAGGGAGGAGCTGGCCAAAGTTCAATGGTGCAATACCCTAGGGAAGCTTTTGAAGAACAACAGAGGATAACTAAAAAGGAAATACACGCCAAAGAAAAAAATGAAGTATGAAGGTAAATTGGCCAAAAATATAAAGGAGGATAGTAAAGGCTTTTTTAGGTATGTGAAAAGAAAAAAAAATGGTTAAGACTAAAATTGGGCCCTTGAAGACAGAAACGGTGAATTTATTATGGGGAGCAAAGAAATGGCAGAAGAGTTGAATTGGTACTTTAGTTCTGTCTTCACTGGGGAAGACACGAGCAATCTCCCAGATGTAACAGCGACTGAAGGACCTGAACTGAAGGGAATTTATATTAGGCAGGAAATGGTGTTGGAGAGACTGTTAGGTCTGAAGGCTGATACGTCCCCGGGACCTAATGGTCTACATCCCAGGGTTCTGAAGGAGGTGGCTCTAGAAATCGTGGATGCATTGGTAATCATTTTCTAATGTTCTATAGATTCAGGATCAGTTCCTGCGGTTTGGAGAGTGGCTAATGTTGCCCCACTTTTTAAGAAAGAAGAGAGAGAGAAAACAGAGAATTATAGACCAGTCAGTCTGACCTCAGTGGTGGGAAAAATGCTGGAGTCAATTATAAAGGATGAAATTACGATACATTTGGATAGCAGTAACAGGATAGGTCAGAGTCAGTATGGATTTATGAAAGGGAAATCATGCTTGACTAATCTTCTGGAATTCTTTGAGGATGTAACTCTGAAGATGAACAAGGGAGATCCAGTGGATGTAGTATACCTGGACTTTTACATAGGAGGTTAGTGAGCAAACTTAGAGCACATGGTATTAGGGGCAAAATACTGACATGGATTGAAAATTGGTTGGCTGACAGGAAACAAAGAGTAGTGATAAACGGCTCCCTTTTGGAATGGCAGGAGGTGACCAGTGGTGTGCCGCAGGGATCAGTGCTGGGACCACAGCTTTTTACAATGTACATTAATGATATAGATGAAGGTATTAAAAGTAATATTAGCAAATTTGCTGATGACACAAAACTGGGTGACACTGTGAAATGTGAGGAGGATGTTAGGAGAATGCAGGGTGATCTGAACAGGCTAAGTGAGTGGACAGATGCATGGCAGATGCAGTTTAATGTGGATAAATATATGGTTATCCACTTTGGTGGCAAGAACAGAAAGGCAGATTACTGCCTAAATGGAGTCAAGTTAGGTAAAGGGGCAGTACAACGAAATCTAGGTGTTCTTGTACACCAGTCAATGAAGGTAAGCATGCAGGTACAGCAGGTAGTGAAGAAAGCTAATAGCATGCTGGCCTTCATAACAAGAGGGATTGAGTATAGAAGCAAAGAGGTTCTTCTGCAGCTATACAGGGCCCTGGTGAGACTATACCTGGAATATTGTGCACAGTTTTGGTCTCCAAATTTGAGGGAAGACATTCTGGCTATTGAGGGAGTGCAACGTAGGTCACAAGGTCAATTCCTGGAATGGCAGGGCTATCTTACGCTTATGTGATTGAGACCTATAAGATTATTAAAGGATTGGACACTCTGGAGGCAGGAAACATGTTTCCGCTGATGGGTGAGTGCCGAACCAGAGGACACAGTTTAAAAATAAGGGGTAGGCCACTTAGAACAGAGTTGAGGAGAAACTTCTTCACCCAGAGAGTGGTTGGTGTGTGGAATGCTCTGCCCCAGAGGGCTGTGGAGGCCCAGTCTCTGGATACTTTCAAGAAAGAGTTGGATAGAGCTCTTAAGGATAGTGGAATCAAGGGCTATGGAGAGAAGGCAGGAACAAGATACTGATTGAGGATGATCAGCCATGATCATATTGAATGGTGGTGCAGGCTCGAAGGGCAGAATGGCCTACTCCTGCACCTATTGTTTATTGTCTGCTCTGTCATTCAACGTGGTCATGACTAATCCTCTACTTCAACGTCATATTCCTGCTTTCTCTTCACATTGTTTGATGCCTTTAAATTCTAAAAAGGTATGTATATCTCTCTTCAATATATTCTTGCCTCCTCTTGCAATCATCTTGTAATGAAAGCCAATATATTGTTTGCTTTCCTAATTGCTTGCTGCACATGTGTTTCTAAATTCATTAATGTACATCACACTAGATTCCTTTGTACCTCCACATTTCCTAATATCACCATTGAAATAAGATGATTTATTTTGTCTTTCACACTGATGTGTATAACTTCACGTTTAGCCATGTGTTTCTGACTTGCTCAATTTGTCTAAATCACATGAAAATACCCTTGCAACCTCCTTACGATTCTCAGCTCTGTCCAGTTTTCCGTTGTCAGCAAAGTTAGAAATGTTGCATTTGCTTCCCTCATCCAAGTCATCAGTTTATGTTGTGAATAGCTGGGTCACAATCACTGATCCTTGGGGACTAGCCGCTGCCTGCCACTTGGAAAAAAGACCCATTTGTTTCCATTTTCTGATCCTATGTACAAATTCGTGACCCATGCAAATACATTATCTCCCAATCCGTGTCCCTAAAAACCTTTTCTGTAGCAGGCCTGTCATTTTGATAGAGCGGTGAGAAGAGAAGGTGAAGTGAAGCGAGGGCTGCCGGGAAGGGTAAGTTTTCCCACTTAAAAAGGGACTTAACTCAGGAGTCTTGCTTGCCTTCATTAGCCAGTGAATTGAGTATAGGAGTTGGGAGGTCATGTTGCAGCTGTGCAGTAATTTGGTTAGGCCATTTTTTTGGAATACGGCATTCAATTCTGGTCTCCCTGCTATAGGAAAGATGTTATAAATGTTGAAAGGGTTCAGAAAAGAATTACAAAAACGTTTCCAGGTTTGGAAGATTTGAGGAAGAGGGAAAGGTTGAATAGGCTGGGGCTATTTTCCCTGGAGATTGGAGGCTGAGGGGTGATGTTATAGACGTTTACAAAATCATGAGCGATATGGATAGAGTGAATACCCAAAGTCTTTTCCACAGGGTAGGGGAGCCCAAAACTAGAGGGCATAGGTTTAAGGTGAGAAGGGAAAGATTGAAAAGGGACATCTATTTTGTTCACAAAGATGGTGGTGCATGTGTGGAATGAGCAGCCAGGCACGGTGGCGACGTCTGGTACTGATATAACATCTAAAAGGCATCTGGATGGTGACAGTGACTGACTGTCCACCCAAACCCATTACCGGCGACTCCACATCATGAGATGGATATTGATAGGGCTGCCATAATCCTGCCAGATCAGGTGCCTAAACTAGAGATGACTGGTGATGATTTAACCTGAGGGTCACGTCTTGCAGCGTCTACCATGACAGGGTTGTATGGTATTGTCCTGAAAGCTGGGCAGTTTGTTACGAACAATGATCTGTTTGAGGTTTGGTGGCTGTTTAAAGTAAGAAGTGGAGATGGGGGGGGGGGGGGGGGGGGGGTGGAGGTTCAGGCCTTAGCGAGGTGCTCATCCTCATTGATAATGTGTTGCAGGCTCTAAATAACTTGTGCTTCGCAGAATTAAATTTTGCTTTTTGCTCAAAAACTGCATGAATCCATGTAAGATTCTGTAAATCCGTTTTTTAGATTACAATGAGTCTGACCATTGTGGCACAGACAGCCTCACAGGGAGCTAACACCTTCAATACATTATCTGGGCCAACATGACATCAATTGTTATAATTCACTTGAGAACGTAACTTTTAAAAAACATTTTGCGATTTACATATGAAAGAACTGAAACCAACATGGTCATTCTAAAAGATGAGAGATTTAACAAACAATCCAGATCTTTTTCAATATATAATTTCAGTTACATCACACTGTAAACTTTTGCTATAAATTCTGTGTCATAGAATCTTATTCTCCACAATCACCTGATGAAACAGCAGTGTGATGAAGCTCCGAAAGCTAGTGCTTCCAAATAAACCTGTTGGACTATAAAGTGGTGTTGTGTGATTTTTATCTGTGGAATTATGGCGACTTTACCTTAATTATACAATAATACAGTTGCTGTTTATGCCTGTCTGTAGAGCAGAATTTGGGATTAAATAGTGAAACGTGTTTCAAAAAAGGAGTTTAGTATACAACAATGTATTGTTTAGATAATAAACTTTTATGTAAATTTTAAAAAGTCAATACAAATTGTGCATGTATCATTGTTGGAATTGTCTAAAATATGTTCGTATTGGAATGATGTTCCGAAAGACCTGAGAGGGATTTCAGTAAGTGTCTGACTTAAGTTTAAGTAGTAAGTTTGTGGAGAGCTCTACTGAGCAGGTTAAGAAATGTCCTTTGACGTAGATATCCTGTTAGTCTGGCCGCAAGGGGCTAATAATACAGAGGAGGGGTTGGGTGGAGCAATGCAGTAGACTCAGACACAGCATTATGTGTTCACAAGCCAGACTGAAGAAATGGAACTTGGCAGCACTTGAGTTTGGTCACTGACCTCCTTGTTGGTTGTTTTACCCTCATCATGTCAGCAGTTTGATGGAAAGTAGATCCTAGTTACCAGGCAACAAACCCTCTAACTCAATAACAGAGACCGTACCTTGGAGCAGCAGGTCCACAGGAATATTATTTTATCAGCAAATAATTTTATTTATATGCTGACTCAAAACAACTAATTGGTTACATTAACACACAAATCCTGATACAGTTTCCAGTTGTAGAGGAATTCACTGTTTCTCTTTTTGGATTTACTCAATAATTCTTCTCATCACTGGAGTGTTTATGGATAAACATACCAGATTGTGGGGGTGGGAGTTGATTCTCATTCCAGAAAGCAGTCACAGTCTGTGTGTTTACTTACCACCTGGTACCTACCGCCGGCTCCTCTCCTCTCTCCGTCTTTCCCTGTGGTCTCCCTCTTGCCCATCCTTTCTTCCCTCCACTCCTCCCTCTCTGTCTCTCAGTCTATCACTCACTCACTCACAGACTCTAGACCTTGCTCTCTCTTTCTCTCCCACTTTCACTCATTCTCTCAATCTCTTCCATACACTCTAGCTCACTGGCACACTCAATCTGTCTGAACATAGTGAACAGGCCCCATGACAAGTTGAATTGACTAAGTGAAGTCACCATGAGTTGGTGAAAGCACAATTGTGTTGAGGCAGACGTTTACATAAAGTCAGCGGAGTGTAAGGAAATCATAGTGGCTAACTTTTTTTCTCGGATTGGAGAAAGCTATGTTGTGGGGCTATTCAGAAGCTACTTTTCTTGATTGACATCAATGTTTTCGAGCAGTTTCAAACTTTGCAGTTGACAAAAAAAACTCTGAAGCATACTGAGCTGTGCAAAGGATATGGATCGACTTCAGTCAGACATAAACTGATGTAGTTAAATGGATTTGGAGTAGCTGAGAGAAGTAGGCAGTGGTCCATCTTATTGGTGATGCAACATGAAATAAGGAGTATAATTCTAAATCAAGACGATTGGATAAATTGATGAAGTTGATAAGTAGGATAAGAAGGTGGTTTTAAGTCAATAGGTATCCTATAAACAGAAAGGTGTTGTGTACAGAAGCTCAAAGCAAGACACTGGCCATCTCACAATTGTTTGATTCAGAGAGCACATCCGAGGGAGGATGTTAAAGATAGGAAAGGGCTGATCATGAGGGATGTTACAATGTAAAATGCACCAGTTCTTGTTCTTTGCAGACAGAGGGAGCAATTGCAAACACTGCTCTGTTCAACTCAAGAGTAAAACAAAAACTGGAATCCAGGGTAGACAAGCAGGACACTGGAAGAACACAGCAAGCCAGGCAGGCAGCATTAGAAGGTGGAGAAGTCAATGATTCGGGTGTAACCCTTCTTCCTGCCATCAGACTTCAGGTGAGGGAAAAGGTTGAGAAGTAAAGTCTTTTATGGTAACCTCAAACCGGTGATGGCCATTGAACCCACGCTGTTGGCAGCACATTGCCCTGAAAACCAACCATCCAACTAACTGCTAAACCAATGCCTGAGACTGACATGCAGCCTGAAAAACAATAAAACGATTCTGAAAATCTTTTTTGGTGGAGCTTTTTTGACTCCTAATCAAACAGTTCTTCATTTCTATAAGAAGCCACTGTAGATAGTTCTGAATCAGAGATGTTACTCCACGCGTGTGGAGGAGTTGAGACTTGAGCCACGTCAACCAAAGCTCAGAGGTGGGGAGAGTATCACTGTGTGTTGACCTCAACTCTTAAATACAAATCTCTTTTTGTAGTCTCAGCTTACCTGCCCTCTCACCACAACCCTTACTTTTTTGAACAGGAAAGGAATTATTTAACTTAGCTTTAAAAACATTCAATGAGGAAGCCTCAACTACTTCAGTGGGCATGGAATTCGACCGATTCACAACCCTCTGGGTGAAGACGTTGCTTATTAATTCGGTCCTAAAGTACATTTGCTGTTTTCCGATCTGTGGAAAGTACTCCAGAGTCCAGAAAATTTTGGAAAATTACCAGAAATGCATTTGCTTCTTGTCCTGCCATCTCCTTTAGTACCCTGGAATACATGCAAGTGAAGCCAGGAGACTTGTCTACATTCAGCCCCATGAGCTCGCCCAAAACTACGTCTTTCATGATAATGATTGTTCCCAGTTCATCACCTACCTTCGTCTCCTTGTCAATTACTGACGTGTTATTCGTGTCCTCCACTGTCAAGACTGACACAAAATACTTGCTTCGGGCATTGGGACCTCCATTTGCCGAGAGGTGCGAAGGAGGAGCAAAGGACTGCTGGGAAGATCTAAACCCGAAACCCTAAACCACAGGGCGTCTCTCCCACCCACCTCCTCTAACCTTACAAAGAGTCTGTGAACTCAATAAGTTTTCAGGTTTCTCTTTTTTTTTCTTCCTTTGTTTAGTCCTGTGTGGAGTTTCAACGTAGCAGGATATGGATGTTAGGGCAGTTGCATGTTCCTCCTGCAGAATGTGGCAGGTGAGAGACACTTCTGCTGACTCTGCAGATGTTTCTGCTGACTACATCTGTGGGAAGTGCACCCAACTCCAGCTCCTCGAAAACCGAGTTAGGGAATTGAAGCTGGTGCTGGATGGACTACAGATCATCTGTGAGGCTGAGGGAGTAATTGAGAGGATGTACAGGAAGGTGGTGACTCCCCAGACACAGGTTAAGGACAGTTGGGGAGGAAAGGGAACCAATGGTCAGAGCAGGATCCCCTGTTGCTGTTCCCCTCAGCAATAAGTATAACCATTTTTGATACTGCTGGTGGGGACGACCTATCAGGGGAAAGCCATAGTTGTCAGGTCTCTGGCACTGAGCCTGGCACTGTTGCTCAGAAGGGAAATGGGGAAAATAGAAAAGCGCTTGTGGTTGGGGATTCAATAGTTAGATGAATTGACAGGAAATTTTGTGGTCAGGAACAGGACTCCCGGAAGATATGTTGCCTCCCTGGTGCCAGGGTCCAGGATGTCACCGATCGAGTTCACAGCTACAGAAACGAAGGTTGTAGAGGAAACTTTGTCTACTGAGTGAGTCAGTATGGGGGGAGGTTAGGAACAGCAAGGGAACAGCCACCGCACTGGGGGTTTTCTACAGACCACTATTAGCAGTAGAGAGATTGAAGAACTTATAGGCAGGCAGATTCTGGAAAAATGCAGATGTAGCAGGGTTATTGTTATGGGTGATTTCAACTTTCCCAATATCAAGTGGAACCTCCTAAGTGCAGATGGTTTGGATGGAGCCGTTTTTGTCAGGTGCATTCAGGAGGGTTTCCTTTCTCAGTATGTAGACAGACCGACAAGGGGAGAGGCCATTTTGGATTTGGTGCTCGGCAATGAGCCAGGACAGGTGTCAGATCTCATGGTGGGAGAGCACTTTGGTGACGGTGATCAGAGCTGCCTCACATTTACCATAGTCTTGGAGAGGGAAAGGAGCAGTTACCGAGGCAAGATATTTAATTGGGGGAAAGAAGTTATGACGCTATCAGACAGGAGTTGGGAAGTACAGACTGGGAGCAATTGTTCCACAGAAAGGGCACAGGAGAGATGTGGAGACTACTTAAGGAGCAGTTGTTGTGAGTGATGCACAAATTTGTTCCTCTGAGACAGGTAAGAAGGGGTAAGATTAAGGAGCCTTGGATGACGAGTGCAGAGGATCTTCTCATCAAAAGGAAGAAGGCAGCTTACATAAGGTGGAGGAAGCAAGGATCTAGCACAGCTTTAGAGGATTATAGGCTTACAAGAAAGGAGCTCAGAAATGAGCTGAGGAGAGCCAGGAGGGAGCACAAAAAAGGCTTGGCAAAAAGGATTAGGAAGAATCCAAAGGCATTTTACTCATACGTGAGGAATAAGAGAAAGATCAGGGAGAAAGTAGGGCCAATCAAGGATAGCAGAAGGAAATTGTGCATTGAGTCTGAACAGATAGGGGGAGCCCTAAATGAGTTTTTTGCTTTGGTTTTCACCAAGGAAAGGGACCTTGTTGTGAATGAAAACTTCGAGGAGTTGGGATACAGTCTTGACCGGATCAAGATTGATGAAGATGATGTGCAAGAAATTTTGGAAAACATTCAGGTTGATAAGTCCCCAGGGCAGGACCAGATTTCTCCTCGGCTGCTCCAGGAAGCGAGAAAGGAGGTTGCTAAGCCGCTGGCGAGGATATTTGCCTCCTCACTCTCCACAGGAGTCGTACCGGAGGATTGGAGGGAGGTGAATGTTGTCCCTCTTTTCAAGAAAGGTAATCGGGAAATCCCTCGCAATTACAGACCAGTCAGTCTTATGTCTATGAGGACTGAGCCCAGAGTAGCATAGAGACACTGAATGAATACTTTTCTTCAGTATTCACTCAGGAACAGGGCATTGTTGTCGAAGAGAATACTGAGGCACAAATAAGTAGAATGGATGGCTTTGAGGTATGTAGAGAAGAGGTGTTGGAAATTCTGGAAAGGGTGAAAATAGATAAGTCCCCTGGGCCTGATGGCATTTATCCTAGGATTCTCTGGGAAGCAAGGGAGGAGATTGCAGAGCCATTGGCCTTGATTTTTATGTCCTCTTTGTCTACAGGAGTAGTGCCAGAAGACTGGAGGATAGCAAATGTGGTTCCCTTGTTCAAAAAGGGGAGTAGGGATAGCCCTAGTAACTATAGGCCAGTGAGTCTCACTTCTGTTGTGGGCAAAGTCTTAGAGAGAATTGTAAGGGATAGGATTTATGCACATCTAGATAGGAATAATGTGATCAAGGATAGTCAGCATGGTTTTGTGAAGGGCAAGTCGTGCCTCACAAACCTTATTGAATTCTTTGAAAAGGTGACGAAGGAGGTTGATGAGGGGAAAGCGGTAGATGTGGTATATATGGATTTTAGTAAGGCGTTTGATAAGGTTCCCCATGGTAGGCTACTGCAGAAAATACGGAGATATGGCATTGAGGGTGAGTTGGAGGTTTGGATTAGGAATTGGCTGGATGGAAGAAGACAGAGGGTAGTAGTTGATGGCAAAGTTTCTTCATGGAGTGCCGTCACTAGCGGTGTTCCGCAAGGATCTGTTTTGGGACCATTGCTGTTTGTCATTTTTATAAATGACCTGGAAGAGGGGTTAGAAGGTTGGGTGAGCAAGTTTGCAGATGATACGAAAGTCGGAGGAGTTGTTGACAGTGAGGAAGCATGTGGCAGGTTACAGCAGGATATAGAGAAGCTGCAGAGCTGGGCAGAAAGGTGGCAGATGGAATTCAATGTAGCTAAGTGCGAGGTGATTCACTTTGGGAAGAATAACAAAAAGATGGGGTACTGGGCTAATGGTCGGATACTTGGTAGTGTGGATGAGCAGAGGGATCTTGGTGTCCATGTACACAGATCTCTGAAAGTTGCCACCCAGGTAAATAGTGCGGTGAGGAAGGCATATGGCGTACTGGCTTTTATTGGTAGAGGAATTGAGTTCCGGAGTCCTGAGGTCATGATGCAGTTGTATAAGACTCTGGTACGGCCGCATCTGGAATATTGTGTGCAGTTTTGGTCGCCATACTATAGGAAGGATGTGGAGGCATTGGAACGGGTGCAGAGGAGGTTTACCAGGATGTTGCCTGGTATGGAAGGAAAATCGTATGAGGAAAGACTGAGGCACTTGGGGCTGTTTTCACTAGAGAAAAGAAGGTTTAGGGGTGACTTGATTGAGGTGTACAAGATGATTAGGGGGTTAGATAGGGTCGACAGTATGAACCTTTTCCCGCGTATTGAGTCGGGTATTACAAGGGGGCATAGCTTTAAATTAAGGGGGGGTAGATATAGGACTGATGTTAGGGGTAGGTTCTTCACTCAGCGAGTCGTTAGTTCATGGAATGCCCTGCCAGTAACAGTGGTGGACTCTCCCTCTTTATGGGCATTTAAGAGGGCATTGGATAGGTATATGGAGGATAGTGGGTTAGTGTAGTTTAGGTGGGCTTGGATCGGCGCAACATCGAGGGCCCAAGGGCCTGTACTGCGCTGTATTCTTCTATGTTCTATGTTCTATGTTCTATCTCTTTACTAAATCTCCCTTCTCATCCTCTAAAAACTATTGTTTATCTTAGTCACTCTTTTTCATTTTATATATTTATAGAAACGTTTGCTATCTGGCTTTATATTCTGAGCTAGTTTACACTCATAATCTATCTTACTTTTCTTTATAAGCTATTTTTGTGGCTTTCTGTTAACCTTTAAAATATTCACAATCTTCTAGTTTCCTGCTGGTCTTTGCTAGTTTGTCTGCCTTCTCCTACAATTTGATAAACTCCTATATTTCCTGACACATCCAGAGCAGATTACCCCCTTTCCTACAATCCTTTCTTTTAAGTAGTATATACTTTTGCTGAGCACTTTGGAAAATTGCTTTGAAAATCCTCCACTGCCTATGAACTGTCCCACCACAAAGTATTTGCTTCCAGTCAACTTTAGACAAGTTCTTCCCCATCCTACTGTAGTCTCCTTTCTGAAAGCACAGGACCCTGGTTTTGGATTATATCTTCTTGCTTCTCCATTTGTATTCTAAACGTCACCATATGGTGATTGCTCCTTCCAAGTGGAACGCTAACTATGAGATTATTAATTATTCCTGTCTCGGGACCAGATCTAGGATTGATTGCTCCCCCATTGCTTCCATGACATATTGTTCAAGAAAAGTATCGTGGAAACATTCAACGAACTCCTCCTCAAGACTACCCTGACCAACCTGGTTCGAACGATAGACGTTAAAATGAAAATCCCTCATGATAATTGCTGTACCAATTTTACAGGCTTTAGTTATTTCTTTGCTTATTGCCCGCCCCACTGTGGTATTATTATTTGGTAACCTATAGACTATGCATATCAGTAACATTTTCTTCGTAGAATTTCTAATTTACACAGATATTAACATCTAGATTGGGCAGGTTGCCTTATGAAAAGTATGTTTTAACTCAGCTTTTATCCAGAAAGAGAGAATATATAGTGACAGAATTTTGTGGCACTGTTGTGGCTTTGAGAGGTGTGTTTTGTCATGGTTTCTTTTGGAGAGAGTTTGGGGGACAGGGTCCAAGGATTCTATGAGAAGACAAACGAGTTGTGAGGCCTTGGCATTTTTCATTAATAATTGGAGCAATAGAAGCAACCCTGAATGGGTGTGATCACCCTCTGAAGCAGGGATTTAAGATTCAGCTTTCCATAGTTGTTGCTGAGGTCTCAGCAGAATTGGAGGGTAGTGAATCTCTCCTGGCTGATAAACACTTTCTCTCTGCATTTTCTGTGACTATTATTCCTCCTGAGCAAAATTTGCCTTTGGCCAAGGCGTTGTCCATGGCATGTTGCTATATTGTAACAGTTCCTGTTTAGTGTTATGAAGATATGAGTGTACTGTACTTTTAAGAGAATTACAAGCTGGCAAAAACTACCTGACAGCACCAAGTGTTTCGAAAAAAAGATAAATGTAACATTTGGTTGAACAACTCAATTAGATGGTTGCCTGGAGACAAAAACAAATTCAAATTCAGGCAATCTGTTTAAATTATACTCCAAAATACCCACCTCCAATCAAGTTTGAATTGAGTATATTAACAATGTTAAAAGCCAATGACACAATCTGATGCTTTGGGGGTAAAAGACCAGGGAAACTTGAACAGTTGGGAAAAGGACTGCCAAGCCCAGCATGTAAACAGACTGCCTGAACAATAGCTCTCTTAAATGTACCTCTACCGATCAGAAACCTCTGACACAGAATTTCTAAGAAGAAGAAAAGAAGACACAGGAAAATCCAAATAGAAGAACTGAAAGCTGCCTGGTTCTGAGATAAGAAGCTTAGTTTTGTAAATCTCAATTGGGAGTTTTATTGAACTAGAATTATACAATGGAAGGTAAAAGATAGGTTAGAGTAAGGACTTGTAAATAGTTGTTAGCTAATTATTCTCTGTTATACGTTAAGAAATAAAATTGTTAATTTTTACTTTAACTAGTTCTTGGTCTATCGAATTTTTACAGATTACTGAACAGGATAAATCTTTTCTGTGTTGCCGGTTTTAAATTAAGCAGGAGAGTTTACCCCGTGTCGTAACATTAATTACAGAGTCATAGGTTCCAACAGCATGGAGACAGACCAAACAGACCCAAACCGGTTCACGCCGACCAAAATGTACGTTCATGCTAAACCCATTTCCCTGCGCTTGGCCAATATCCTTCTAATCCTTTCCGATCCATGTATTTGTCTAAATGCCTTTTAAGTATTGTTAATGGATCTGGCTCAGCCATTTCCACTGGCTGCTCATTCCATATATGTACCACCCTCTGTGTAAAACAGTTGTGTCTCAGATTCTCTTTTGTTCTTTCCCCGAACCTTAAATTGATGTCCTCCAGTTCTTGATTCCTCGGCCTGGGAATAAGATTGGATGCATTCACTATATCCATGCTACTCATCATCTTATACACCTCCGTAAGGTCCCCCCTCAGTATCCTATGCTCTAAAGAAAAATAATTCTAGCTTGTCAAACCTGTCCCTTCAACTCAGACCATTGAGTCCAGGCAACATCTTTGTAATTTTTACCTGCACTCTTTCTAGTTTAATAATATCCCTCCTATAGCAAAGTGCGCAAAACTGAGCACAATGCTCCAAGTTCAGTCTGAACAACATTCTGTACAACTGCAAAATAACTTTCCAACTTCTGCACTCACTGTCCTGTGTGATGAAGGCTAGTGTGTCACAAGCCTTCTTCACTGTCCTGTCTACCCGTGACTCCACTTTCAGAGAACCAAACATCTGAATTCCAACGTCCCTCTGTTCCACTACACTGCTAAAGGCCCTGCCATTCACCATTAAACTCCTACTTTGATTGGACTTTCCAAAATGCAAGACCTCACACTTATCTACATTAAACTCCATTTGCCATTTCCTGGCCCACTTCCCCAGCTGATCAAGGTTCTGCTGCAATTTCTGATAACCTTCTTGACTTTCCCTATTGCCGTCTATTTTAGTGTCATCAGCAAATGTACAAATCATGCCTTGTCCTTTCTCATCTAAATCATTGATATTGATAACAACAGCAAAAGGCCCAGCACCAACCCCTGAGGTACTTCATTAGTCACAGCTTTCAGTCCAACAGGTATCCTTCCACTATTCTGGATCAATGGTGCTGGAAGAGCACAGCAATTCAGGCAGCATCCGAGGAGCTTCGAAATCGACGTTTCGGGCAAAAGCCCTTCATCAGGAATAAAGGCAGAGAGCCTGAAGCGTGGAGAGATAAGCTAGAGGAGGGTGGGGGTGGGGATAGAGTAGCATAGAGTACAATAGGTCAGTGGGGAAGGAGATGAAGGTGATAGGTCAGGGAGGAGAGGGTGGAGTGGATAGGTGGAAAAGGAGCTGGGCAGGTCGGACAAGTCCAGACAAGTCAAGGGGGACAGTGTTGCTGGAGGTTAGAAACTAGGATGAGGTGGGGGAAGGGGAAATGAGGAAACTGTTGAAATCCACATTGATGCCCTGGGGTTGAAGTGTTCCGAGGCGGAAGATGAGGCGTTCTTCCTCCAGGCGTCTGGTGGTGAGGGAGCAGCGGTGAAGGAGGCCCAGCACCTCCATATCCTCGGCAGAGTGGGAGGGGGAGTTGAAATGTTGAGCCACGGGGCGGTTTGGTTGATTGGTGCGGGTGTCTCGGAGATGTTCCCTAAAGCGCTCTGCTAGGAGGCGCCCAGTACCTTTATCCTTCCACTATTACCCTCTGCTTCCTACCATCAAGCCAATTGCGTATCCAATTTGCCAGCTCCCCAATGATTCCACGGAATCTAACATTCAAGAGCAGCCTAACATGTGAAAACTTACAAAGGCCTTAATGCAATCCATTTCAATTATGTCTACCAACCTCCCCTCATCAACCTTCCTGGTCACTTCATCAAAGAGCTCGAACAAATTAGTAAGGCATGATGTCACATTCACAAAACCATGTTGCCTACTGCTCATGAAACAGGGTCTTTCCAAACCAATGTATATCTTATCCCTCAGAACCTTGTCAAGTAACTTACCTACCACAAATGTTAGGCTTATTGGTTTATAGTTCCCAGGCTTCCCTTGCAGCTCTTCTTGAATAATGGCACAAGTTTAACAACAAGATGTAAAATAATATTTTTCTGTTAAGTTTTCCATTAAAGTTATCCCAAGTTCCTCCTTCATTTGTTGTATTTTATCTATATTGTTTGAATAACTTAGGTTGAGTGGGACAACACACATCCTAGGACAGGCGAATCAAAAACATGCAGGAGAATTCTTAGAGGCATGGAACCTTAACCAGAACTACATCAATAAACACATCGACTTAGATCCTATCTACCTTTCCTTGAAAAAGAGAACCAGAAATGACATCACCCACCTTAAGAAACCAAGACCTATAAATAGAGAGGCGGGACATACCACCAGCACTTCACCAGAGACTCTCACTGATGATGTTACCTAATATGGTGATGAAACATCTGAAAACAAATCTTCAAGTTCAAAGAGCTAACTTACAGACTTATCATCAACCTGAGTTACACATCTTCTCAAAAATCACTAATGTAGGTTTTGCTTAACATCGAGTAATTTGTCTAAATGAATCACAACTCAAACGCAGCATCTTACATTTTCTTGTAAAATAAGAAAACAATAATGCCTGGGCTATCTTCTAAATGTATTTTCAGAGGGTCCGGTATGGTCAAGTAAAACATAGGACTGCGCTAAGGGATCTTGTCAGGATGCATGTAGGGAGCTTGTTTCCTCTGGTGCACCAATCTAGAATCTGGGTACTGTTTAAAGTTAACCGGTTGCCCATTTGAGACATAGGTTAGAATCATTTATATTTTCTTGCAATTCTTTAAAATGTAATAGAATCAAAGTCGTGTATATTTCTAAGGCAAAAGTAAACAGGCAAAGAGGTAAGGAGAGGAAGGCAGAAAGATGGAGTAACCAAGTTAGCCACTTATTGAATGAGCGACAGAGCATTCTCGAGAGGCTAAGAGGCCTACAGCTCTCCTAATTTGTACGTTCTTGTGTATGCGTTCAGAGAAGATTGAATGAGCAGAAAAACCACAGGGAGCTTTGTGAATTAAAGATGACATTGGTATAATGGAGAAAGATGACTTTAGTTCTGAAGATCAGATGTAGCAAAAATGTTCAGTTAGAGATCAGAATTAGTGAAGTTAGAAATTTCTTGTGGGAGTGGTTTCTGCCCTCCTAAGAGTAATCACACAGTAGATGGGGTATTCAGAAAGAAATCTTCGAGGAGAAAGTGAGGTCTGCAGATGCTGGAGATCAAAGTTGAAACTTTATTGCTGGAACAGCACAGCAGGTCAGGCAGCATCCAGGGAACAGGAGATTCGACGTTTCGGGCACAGGCCCTTCTTCAGAGAGCACCTCTGGGCCACCCGGACGAACCAACCCAACCAACCTGTGGCACAGCATTTCAACTCCCCCTCCCACTCCACCGAGGATATGCAGGTCATTGGACTCATCCACCGCCAAACCACAACAACCCGACGGTCGGAGGAGGAGCGTCTTATCTTCCGACTGGGAACCCTCCAACCACAGGGGATGAACTTGGACTTCACCAGTTTCTTCATCCCCCCCTCCCCCCACCTTGTCTCAGCCGGATCCCTCCAGCCCGGCACCGCCTTCCTGACCTGCAGTCTCCTTCTTGACCTCTCCGCCTCCATCCTACTCCGACCTATCACCCTCACCTTGACCTCTTTCCACCTATCACATTTCCAACTCCCCTCCTCCAAGTCCCTCCTCCCTACCTTTTATCTTCTCCTGCTGAACACTCTCTGCTCATTCCTGAAGAAGGGCCTGTGCCCGAAACGTCGAATCTCCTGTTCCCTGGATGCTGCCTGACCTGCTGTCCTGTTCCAGCAATAAAGTTTCAACTATTCAGAAAGAAATAATGGAGGTCTATGAGCAAGATACAGGGACTATCATGAGCAAAGAAATCCAAATGTAGATTGAATGAATTAAATTGGTCAGGTTTTCAACAGGATGGATTTTTTCCAGTGCGAGCAGCAGCGAAGGTAAGACCGTTTGGTTTTAAAAGTACTTACCGGTAGCGGGCAGCGGTGTTTTTTTTTCTCTTTCACTCTCTCTTCACAGAAAGAGCGGGAGCACCAGGGGGAAGTGACGACGACCAGAGGGGCAGCCGAGACCCGGAAGCAGTTAGTGTAAGCTTACCTGGGTAGGTTTTTTCCCCCTTTAAAAGTGCGAAGGAGTTATAGGGAAGTAGTAACTCCAAAGATGGCAGATAGATGGGTGACAGTGAGGGGGACTGGGAGGAAGCAGCCAGTGCAGGGACCCCCTGCGGCCATTCCCCTCAAGAACAAGTATACCGTTTTGGATACTTGTGGGGGGGATGACTTACCAGGGGTAAGTAACGGGGCTCAGGCCTCTGGCACGGAGCCTGTCCCCGTTACTCAGAAGGGAAGGGTGAAGAAGAGCAGAGCAGTAGTAATTGGGGACTCGATAGTTCGGGGCACAGATAGGCGGTTCTGTGGGGGCGAGCGAGACTCACGTTTGGTATGTTGCCTCCCAGGTGCAAGGGTACATGACGTCTCTGATCATGTTTTCCAGGTCCTGGAGGGGGAGGGGGAGCAGCCCGAAGTCGTGGTCCATATTGGCACCAACGACATAGGTAGGAGGAGTGCTGAGGATGTTAGGCAGGCTTTCAGGGAGCTAGGTTGGAAGCTCAGAGTTAGAACGAACAGAGTTGTTGTCTCTGGTTTGTAACCCGTGCCACGTGATAGAGATTCAAGGAATAGGGAAAGAGAACACTTAAATGCGTGGCTACAGGGATGGTGCAGGAGGGAGGGATTCCGGTTTTTGGATAACTGGGGTTCTTTCTGGGGAAGGTGGGACCTCTATAAACAGGATGGTCTGCACCTGAACCTGAGGGGCACCAGTATCCTTGGGGGGAGGTTTGCTAGTGCTCTTGAGGGGGGGTTTAAACTAACTCTGCAGGGGCATGGGAACCCAGATTGTAGCTTCAGGGTGCAGGGCCTGGAGTGTAGGGAGGTTAGGAACATGGCATCAATTTCAAAGGAGGGTGCCTGTAAACAGGAAAGTGGCTTGAAGTGTGTATACTTCAATGCAAGAAGTATACGAAATAAGGTAGGTGAACTTGCAGCGTGGGTTGGTACCTGGGACTTCGATGTTGTGGCTATTACGGAGACATGGCTAGAACAGGGACAGGATTGGCTGTTGCAGGTTCCAGGATTTAAATGTTTTAGTAGGGTCAGAGGTGGGGGTAAAAGAGGGGGAGGTGTGGCGTTGCTTGTCAAAGATAGTATTATAGTGGTGGAAAGGACGATGGATGAGGACTTGCCATCTGAGGTAGTTTGGGCTGAGGTTAGGAATAGGAAAGGTGAGGTCACCCTGTTAGGAGTTTTTTACAGGCCTCCTAATAGTCCTAGAATCATTGAAGAAAGGATAGGGAAGGTGATTCAGGAGATGAGTGACAGTAATAGGGTGGTTGTTATGGGGGACTTTAACTTTCCTGATATTGATTGGGAAAGCTATAGCTCAAGTTCGTTAGATGGGTCAGTGTTTGTTCAATGTGTGCAGGAGAGTTTCCTGACACAATATGTAGACAGGCCAACAAGAGGTGAGGCCATACTGGATTTGGTTCTGGATAACGAACCAGGCCAGGTATTAGAATTAGAGGTAGGTGAGCACTTTGGGGATAGTGACCATAATTCGGTGATTTTTACTCTCGTGATGGAGAGGGATAAGTGTGTACTTAAGGGCAAGAGTTATAGCTGGGGTCAGGGAAATTATGATGCGGTGAGGCATGACTTAGGATGTGTGGCTTGGAAAAGTAGACTCCAAGGCAAGAGTGTAAATGATATGTGGAGCTTGTTCAAGGAGCAACTATTGAGTGTCCTTGATAATTATGTACCTGTCAGGCAGGGAGGAAAGGGTCGTGCGAGGGAGCCGTGGTTTAATAAGGAATTGGAATCCCTTGTTAAATGGAAGAGGGTGGCCTATGTAAAGATGAGGCGTCAAGGTTCAATTGGGGCGATTGAGAGTTATAGGGTAGCCAGGAAGGACCTGAAGAGAGAGCTAAGAGCAGCAAGGAGGGGACATGAAAGGTCCTTAGTCGGTAGGATTAGGGAAAACCCTAAGGCTTTCTATAGGTATGTTAGGAATAAAAGAATGACTAGGGTAGGAATAGGTCCAGTCAAGGATAGTAGTGGGAAGTTGCGTGTGGAGGCGGAAGAGATTGGGGAGACACTGAATGAATACTTTTCTTCAGTATTTACTCAGGAACAGGGCATTGTCGTCGATGTGAATACTGAGTCACAAATAAGTAGAATGGATGGCTTTGAGGTATGTAGGGAAGAGGTGTTGGAAATCCTGGAAAAGGTGAAAATAGATAAGTCCCCTGGGCCTGATGGCATTTATCCTAGGATTCTCTGGGAAGCAAGGGAGGAGATTGCAGAGCCATTGGCCTTGATTTTTATGTCCTCTTTGTCTACAGGAGTAGTGCCAGAAGACTGGAGGATAGCAAATGTGGTTCCCTTGTTCAAAAAGGGGAGTAGGGATAACCCTAGTAACTATAGGCCGGTGAGTCTCACTTCTGTTGTGGGCAAAGTCTTAGAGAGAATTGTAAGGGATAGGATTTATGCACATCTGGATAGGAATAATGTGATCAAGGATAGTCAGCATGGTTTTGTGAAGGGCAGGTCGTGCCTCACAAACCTTATTGAATTCTTTGAAAAGGTGACGAAGGAGGTTGATGAGGGGAAAGCGGTAGATGTGGTATATATGGATTTTAGTAAGGCGTTTGATAAGGTTCCCCATGGTAGGCTACTGCAGAAAATACGCAGATATGGCATTGAGGGTGAGTTGGAGGTTTGGATTAGGAATTGGCTGGATGGAAGAAGACAGAGGGTAGTAGTTGATGGCAAAGTTTCTTCATGGAGTGCCGTCACTAGCGGTGTTCCGCAAGGATCTGTTTTGGGACCATTGCTGTTTGTCATTTTTATAAATGACCTGGAAGAGGGGTTAGAAGGTTGGGTGAGCAAGTTTGCGGATGATACGAAAGTCGGAGGAGTTGTTGACAGTGAGGAAGGATGTGGCAGGTTACAGCAGGATATAGAGAAGCTGCAGAGCTGGGCAGAAAGGTGGCAAATGGAGTTCAATGTAGGTAAGTGTGAGGTGATTCACTTTGGGAAGAATAACAAAAAGATGGGGTACTGGGCTAATGGTCAGATACTTGGTAGTGTGGATGAGCAGAGGGATCTTGGTGTCCATGTACACAGATCTCTGAAAGTTGCCACCCAGGTAAATAGTGCGGTGAGGAAGGCATATGGCGTACTGGCTTTTATTTGTAGAGGAATTGAGTTCCGGAGTCCTGAGGTCATGATGCAGTTGTATAAGACTCTGGTGCGGCCGCATCTGGAATATTGTGTGCAGTTTTGGTCGCCATACTATAGGAAGGATGTGGAGGCACTGGAACGGGTGCAGAGGAGGTTTACCAGGATGTTGCCTGGTATGGAAGGAAGATCGTATGAAGAAAGACTGAGACACTTGGGGCTGTTTTCATTAGAGAAAAGAAGGTTTAGGGGTGACTTGATTGAGGTGTACAAGATGATTAGGGGGTTAGATAGGGTTGACAGTGTGAACCTTTTCCCGCGTATGGAGTCGGGTATTACAAGGGGGCATAGCTTTAAATTAAGGGGGGGTAGATATAGGACTGAAGTTAGGGGTAGGTTCTTCACTCAGCGAGTCGTTAGTTCATGGAATGCCCTGCCAGTAGCAGTGGTGGACTCTCCCTCTTTATGGGCATTTAAGCGGGCATTGGATAGGTATATGGAGGATAGTGGGTTAGTATAGGTTAGGTGGGCTTGGATCGGCGCAACATCGAGGGCCAAAGGGCCTGTACTGCGCTGTATTCTTCTATGTTCTATGTTCTATGACTGTTTTTGAGAATGTTTCTCACAGCGGCGTGTTTTGCAGCCAGTTGGCTGGCTATTCTAAATTTGGTAATGTGAAATGAGACTGGAATGACCCGATAGTGAAGGTGCCCCTAGGTAGCAATGACTAGAATGTAATTGACTTTCATATTTAGTTTGAGGGAGAAATTAGTGAAGCAAAGGCGTCAATTTTAATTTTAAATAAGATTATAACTGCAGAGCTAAGGTTAACTGCGAAATTAGGTGATGGGTAAAGGTACAGAGAAAAGGCTCCAAGGGAAGAACACACTTTCCATGACTCATAAAGGTATTTCTAGATGGTATCACAGGATTATTTCAGAAGAAGGCCATTCAGTCTTTTATTTCTGTAATAAGCATTTTGACTTGCAGTCAATTGTTTGCCTTTTCCCTGTATCCTGAACATTGTTTCTGTTTAAACGATCACCTTACCAAATTGAACCTGCTTCTAACACATCTGCAGGCAGTGCATTCCAGACCCAGCAACTTGCTACGTGAAAATGGTCTTTTTTAAAATTCTTCCATCTTACACTTAACTCTTTGTAAAAGCTGTTCAAAACTGTTTCCTGATTCTTTTATGAGTAGGAATGACTTCTCCTAATGTAAATCTGTCCAGAAAGAGAATAATCAGAGATTGGAAATAATGAAGATAAGAATTTGCTTGTGGGGTGGTCTCTTCCCTCTGAACCATAATCACACTCTAAATGGGGTGTTCATGAAGAAATAATGGAGATCTGCTTGATGTGGTGTATGTGGATTTCAGCAAGGCATTCGATAAGGTTCCCCACAGTAGGCTATTGTACAAAATGCGGAGGAATGGGATTGTGGGAGATATAGCAGTTTGGATCAGTAATTGGCTTCCTGAAAGAAGACCGAGGGTAGTGGTTGATGGGAAATGTTCATCCTGGAGTCCAGTTCCCAGTGGTGTACTGCAAGGGTCGGTGTTGGGTCCACTGCTGTTCCTCATTTTTATAAACGACCTGGATGAGGGCGTAGAAGGGTGGGTTAGTAAATTTGCAGATAACACTAAGGTCAGTGGAGTTGTGGATAGTGACAAAAGATGTTGTAGGTTACAGAGAGACATAGATAAGCTGCAGAGCTGGGCTGAGAGGTGGCAAATGGAGTTTAATGCGGACAAGTGTGAGGTGATTCACTTTGGTCGGAGTAACCGGAATGCAAAGTACTGGGCTAATGGTAAGATTCTTGGTAGTGTAGATGAGCAGAGAGATCTTGAAAGTTGCCACCCTGGTTGACAGGGTTGTTAAGAAGGCATGCAGTGTTTTAGCTTTTATTAATAAAGGGATCAACTTCCGGAACCATGAGGTTATGCTGCATCTGTATAAAACTCTGGTGCGGCCACACTTGGAGTATTGTGTACAGTTCTGATCAACGTATTATAAGAAAGAGTTAAACTTTGGAAAGGGTGCAGAGGAGATTTACTAGGATGTTGCCTGGTATGGAGGGAAGGTCTTATGAGGAAAGGCTGAGGGACTTGAGGCTGTTTTCATTAGAGAGAAGAAGGTTGAGAGGTGACTTAATAGAGACATATAAGATAATCAGAGGGTTAGATAGGGTGGACAGGGAGAGCCTTTTTCCAAGTATGGGGACGGTGAGCACGAGGGGGCATAGCTTTAAATTGAGGGGTGATAGATATAGGACAGGTGTCAGAGGTAGTTTCTTTACTCAGAGAGTAGTAAGGGTATGGAATGCTTTGCCTGCAACGGTAGTATGTTCACCAACTTTAAGTACATTGGACAAGCATATGGACGTACATGGAATAGTGTAGGTTAGATGGAGTTCAGGTTGGTATGACAGATCGGTGCAACATCGAGAGCTGAAGGGCCTCTACTGCACTGTAATGTTCTATGTTTTATGTCTATGGGAAAGATGTAGGGAATATCTTATAATCATTCTGTCCTTCTATACCTCAATTGCACGTCTGTCAGAATTGCTCACGATGTTCTCTTCAATCTACTTGCATGTTTAAAGATTTTACAATCAATGAGGCTCGACTACTGTTGCTGAAATTGCAAGCCCAAGGGAAATAAGGGCCTACCGGCGTCCTGGGCACCTGACCTCTTTGTGGAAACCCAGAACTGTGGACTGACCTGCTTGTGAACAAGACCTGACCCCAGAGTAAGCTGACATTCACGAGGTTCGACCTAATCAACCACATGATCCCCCCTGCACCTCCAAGAAACGCTCAAGGCCTCGACTAGTGCCCAGGACCCCATTGGGAGAGCACAGACACCTCTCGGAACAGCAGACTTCCTTCACCAATACCAAGGATATAAGCAGTCAGCTACCCAGGAAATGTGGGAGACACTTTGAACTTCAGTGCGAATGAAACTTCAGAGTTTCCAACATACCCCTGACAAATTTCCAAGCCATTGAGAACAAAATTGATTAACTTGAAGCTACACTCATCTTTGAAAGTGAACTGAGAGACTGCTGTGTGTTCTGTTTTACAGAGGCATGGCTCACCCTTGCTAAACAGGACTGCCTTATGTTACGACGTGGGTAAACCCCACCCTGCTAATCTAAACCAGCCACACAGCATTAAAAGTTCTTCAATTTGCCGAGAGGTGTGAGGGACGAGCGAAGGTCTTCTGGGAAGGTGAGTCTGACTGTTTAAAACACTTACTTAGGCGTCGGGGCCTCCATTTGCCGAGAGGTGTGAGGGACGAGCGAAGGACTTGTGAATCCATTGAATGCGCTGTCAGCTGTGGTGCTGGAAGCAGAGTCATTCGGGACATTTAAACGACTGCAGAACAATCACATGGATAGCAGTGAGTTGAGGGGTGTGTAGGTTAAGCTTTTATATTTTACATTAGGATTAAACCTCAGCACAACATCATGAGCCAAAGGGCCTGTTCTGTGATGTACCTTTCTATGTTCTATGTTCTAATTGTGGGGATTGGCAACAAAGGTGCTGCTTTTATCACTGCCTATGACTTACCTGCCATTTGGTGTGTATGACACATACAGCAAAAGGTAACCACATCCTTGTGCAGTCCAGGCCAATAAAAATGTTTATGTACCTTAGCCTGAGTCTTTCATACCCCTAGGTAACCTCCTTCGGGTAGTTCACGTGCTACTCGTAACATCTTCTGTGTGTATGCTACTGGCAGCACAATCTGGTGCACTTCGTCCCATTTCTCCTCTGCACCAACCTGCCATGGTCTCCATTTCCATCTTAGGATTCTATCTTTAAGATAATAACCCGAAGGAATATTCTCTGCTTCCTTTTCGAAATACACGTCCACAAAAATATCTTTTATCATCTTGTCTTGCCGTTGCAAATCTCTCAGACCTTCAGGGCAAACCACTTTTGTCTGACCCTCTGCCTGTTCAGGTTTTTCCTGCACCATTACGTCAAACAGGATATCCATTAACTGAACCTAAACACCTTCATCCTTCTCTTCATTTTTTGCTTCATACTGTGACTTATGATAGTGGGATCTGGGTACCACTCAGTCTGAGAAAATACCAGGATATTTCTTTTTTAACTCCTCAGGTTCACAACAAGGGGTGTCACTCCCAATTTGGATCCTCTGATGTCATTCCCAAAAACAAACTGAATTCCTGTAACTGACACTCTGTCAATCACACCCATTGTTACCTCCCCAGTCTTGAATTGGCACTCCAGCCTGATCTTACATCGGTACACTATCTAAATTTCTGTCTATATATCCCACCAATTACCGCACTCTCTGTTAACAGATCTGAAAGAGTGCAGATGCCTAATCCCTTACTATCAACGACTGGTTAGATCATGCATCTCGAGAAATTGTAACTTCTTGTTCTTCTCCCCCGTTCTTTCTGAGTAAATGTTTTACCCACAGAGGAAAATTCTTTGTCGAGATCAGCTACTAACTCTATACCAACCCCCTGCTTTGTGCTGTGCACGCTTCTGTAGCTCCTCGGCTCTTCTTGGGATATCCTTTACCACCTTAACTAATGCCACTGGCTTAGGTTCTTTTAACACATCTTTTCCCACAGTACCTTTCTTTAACAACCAGCACTGTGACATGACGTTTCCGATTTTACCACAGTGGAAACACCTGAGGCCTTTCAACTCCTTTCCACCCACTTGGGCTTCTTTTTTATCCTGTGGTAAATTCGTACCAGTGCTCTCTACTCTTGGTTTCTGAGTGTACGATCTCCCCTTCTCCCAACATGGGCGGCATGTGGGCGGCATGCTGGCACAGTGGTTAGCACTGCTGCCTCACAGCACCAGAGACCCGGGTTCAGGCGACTGTCTGTGTGGAGTTTGCACATTCTCCCCGTGTCTGCGTGGGTTTCCTCCGGTTGCTCTGGTTTCCTCCCACAGTCCAAAGATGTGCAGGGTCAGGTGAATTGGCCATGCTAAATTGCCTGTAGTGTTAGGTAAGAGGTAAATGTAGGGGCATGGGTGGGTTGCCCTTCGGCAGGTCGGTGTGGACTTGTTGGGCCGAAGGGCCTGTTTCCACACTGTAATGTAATCTAAAAAAAAATCTAATCTAACATCTATCCCTCACAGGAAGCAATTATGGTCAGAAGCTTGTCTTATATATCAACATGTACTCATCTGCTAATTCTGCTGCCCTGCTGAATTCCTGAACTTTCTGGTCCTCAGCGTTGAATTCTTACCATCTCTGGAAGTGTGTTTTTAAAGTCTTCCAGCTGAATAATCTCTCGTAGAGCCTCAAAGACCTTAGTGTCCGCACCCAACTGTCAAAATGACTATGTTTAATTCTTTCGAACTCAACATAAGTCTGACGTGGTTCACTGTTTGTGTTTCTGAACTGCTGTCTATATGCTTCTGATACCAGTTCATAAGCACTTAAAATAGCCTGCTTAACCTCTTCCTAATCTCTTGACCCCTCATCTGACAGTACGGCAAATACCTCACTCGCTCTGCCTAACAATTTAGTCTGAACTAGCACTACCCATAAATCCTCGGACCACTCCGTCTGCCAGCCTTTCTTTCAGATGAAATAAAGAAAGCTTCCTTAAAATGTGACAGAGTTTCAATATCACTACCTTCTCTTTTAATCTCCATCCAGTTAACTGGACATTGCTGACTAAGTTACAACTTCTCAAGTTGAAATTGTTTTCTTTTTGTCTCTCTCTTTCTTCTCTCTCTTTCTCTATCACTTTCTTCACTCTCTCTCTTCCTCTCACTTTTTTCTCTCTCTTGCTCTCTTTGCTCATCTAAGAACCTTCTATTTCTCTCTTTTACCTCTGTCTCTCCTCCCTCTCTTTCTCTTTCTCTCTCCCTCTGTTTATCTCCCAACTCTATTTTCCTCAATTGTAATTTAACTTTTTCTTCCACTACTGCATTTTTCTGTTTCTCTGATGCACCGAAGTGTTTGAGGAACTCCCCTACAATTTCAGCTTTACTTTTGTCCTTGGTTCAAACCTAATCTAACCTATTTGCTAATCCTAAGAGTATGACCTTTTTCTTTCCTTCTAAACGCCCTTGGCAAATTTGAGAATTGTCTTCAAATCCGAGAACCTCTTTAGCAAATTTAAGAGCCATTTCTCTCAATTTTAATTTAATCAACCTCAAGTCACTGAAATTAAGTTGTCTCACCTACGTTTTATTTAAAGATCTAGGACACAAACCTGCAAGTGTTTAAATCTGCTGGGACCTTTAGTAACCCCAAATCTATTCAAATCTGCCTAAACCAGTTCAAATTCAAGATGAGCTCCCAAACTTTTATGACACGGGTAAACCCCACACCCCCAACCCCGCTAATTTAAACAAGCAACACAAAGATTTATCCTGTGCAGTATTCTTTGAAAATTCGAGAGGCCAAGAACTATTTAAAGCAAAAATTAATAACTTTATTTCTTAAAGTATAACAGAGAGTTATTAATTAACAACTATTTAAAACTCCTTCCTCTAACCCAACTTTTACTTTCCCCGCTATAATACTAATCCGATAACAGCCCCCGAGTAAGATTGACCAAACATTCAAATTTCAAACCGAGGTAGCTGTCAAATCTTCTCTTTGCATCTTCCTCTGTAGATTTTCTTCTTCTTCGGGATTTATTTTTCACAGGTCATTGATAGATAATGATACCTTTAAGAGAGCTGTATTTCGGGCGACTTGTACATGCTGGTAGATTGGCAGTTCTCCCCCAAATATTCAGATTTTTCCGGTATTATACCCCAAAAGAATCGAATGGTGTCATTTTTAAAAAATTCTCAACATCCTAAATTCAAACTTGATTGGAGTTTGGATATTTTTGTGTGTACAATTTAAACTGATTAGGCTAATTCGAATTTGATATTGTCTCCAGGCAACCAGCTACACTAGCTACTGGACCAAAAGGTTACATTGTGTCTTGTTCAGAACACCTCGTGTTGTCAGGTAGTTCTCCCAGCTTTTAACTTTCTTAAAGGTACAGTACACTTCTATACCTACATAACATTTGCAAGCTGAGGGTTTTCTCCATACATCCCATGGATCGCACATTGTCCTCAGGTAAGGCAAGTAGTCTGGAGTCTACCTCCTAATCAACACACCCTGGGGCTCCGACATGGTGACTCCGATTACAGTTCCACCTTCAATGCCATAATTTAAAACAAGCTAATCTCTAAAATCTGATACTTAAGTCTCAGTTCCCCCCTCTGTAACTGGATCCCCGATTTCCCAAACTATAGATCGCTATCACGAAGAAGGGAAGGTGACAAAACCTCCTCCATTTTAATGCTCAACACCACTGGCTTGCAAGGCAGCACACTCAGCCCCTTACTGTACTTGTTATACACCAATGACTGAGTGGCCAAATTCCACTCCAACTCCATTTACAAGTTTGCTGGTGACACCGACATTTTGCGTCAGCTCTCAAATAATGACGAGCTGGAATACAGAAAAGAGATTGACTGTTTAGCGGCATGCCATGTACAACAATCTCACCGTTTACATCAGGGTGATCAAGGAGATGGTGATTGCCTTAAGCAAGCAAAGTGAATTGCACACCCTGTCTACATCAGTGGTGCTGAAGTGGAGATGTTCAACACCATCCAGCTCCTGGGAGTGACGATCACCAGCAAATCTGTCCTGATTGACCAATATCAACGTGATGATCAAGAAAGCACAACAATGTATCTACATCCTCAGGAGGTTTAAAAAAATTCAGCATGTCCCTGAGGAGTCTTAACAATTTTTACAGATGGACCATGGAAAGCATCCTATCTGATTGCATCACACTGTGGAATAGGAAATGCTCTTCCCAAGACGACAAAAAAACTAGAGAGTCATGAACGCAGCTCAGTCCATCGCACAAAATCAGCTTTCCATCCATTGACTGTATATTTATTGCTGCCTTGGCAAAAATAACTAACATAACCAAAGACCCCAACCGCTCTAGTTATACTTTCTTCCACCTTTGGAATAAACATATGAATGCATTAACATCTTCTTTATAGAATCGTACCATTAGCCCAGTACTCTGCATTCATATGAAGATTCATCCAAAGTGAATCATCTCACACTTTTATGCATTAAACTCCATTTGTCATCTCTCAACCCAGCTCTGCAGTTTATCTATGTCTCTCTGTAACCTATAATATCATTTGTCAGTATCCACAACTCTAACAACCTTAGTGTCACCTGCAAATTTACTAACCCATCCTTCTATGCCCTCATCCAGTTCATTTATAAAAATGACAAACAACTCTGGACCCAAAACAGATTCTTGCAGTACGCCACTAGTAACTGAACTCCAGAATTAATATTTCCCATCAACTACCACCCTCTGTCTTCTTCCAGCTAACCAATTGCTGATCCAAACCGCTAAATCACCCTGAATCCCATGCTTCTGTATTTTGTGCAATAGCCTACACTGGGGAACCATTTCAAACATCTTTCTGAAATCCACATACACCACATCAACCGCTTTACCCTCATCCACCTGTTTGGTCACC
This sequence comes from Chiloscyllium plagiosum, assembly GCF_037043375.1. Lineage (NCBI taxonomy): Eukaryota > Metazoa > Chordata > Chondrichthyes > Orectolobiformes > Hemiscylliidae > Chiloscyllium > Chiloscyllium plagiosum. Next base: position 34,868,244 of record NW_028270179.1, read on the forward strand.
TTCTCAAATAACTCAAGTCACAACCTACCCTTCACAAAAATCATGTTGACAATCCCTAATCAACGTATTCCTTTCTAGATCCTATCTCCTATAAACTTTTCCAACACTTTACCTACAACTGAAGTAAGGTTCACAGATCTATAATTTCCAGGGTTGTCTCTACTCCCACCATAACTGAAGCTTCTCATCCCGAGATCTATTCCCACAAAACGAGGGATATAAAGTGGGGTCTAAACTAAACTGTGGTATATCAAACAATAAAGAAAATGCAACAAAGAAAGGAATTAATGTGTGAAATGATAAACAGCCAATAACAGGAAGAAACAGAGATTGCAGATTTTAGAGTGAATTGGCAGATATGAATAAAATAATAAAAAGGACAAAACTTAAGGCACTGCATTTGGATGTCAGTGGCATCTGAAGCAAAACAGACAAACTAATAATACAAATTGAAATATATAATTACAATCTATTGGCCATAACTTCGACATGGATAAGGAAGAACAAACATGAGGAATGGTGCAGGAATAGCTATATCAATTAAAGATAAATTCAGGAAGCTAGGATATAGCAGCAGTCTTGAGATAAGGAATGATAAAGGCAAGAGATCAATTGTGGCAGCTATATACAGGCCCCTCTAACATTAACCAAATGTTCGAACAGGGTATCAAGGAAGAAATAATGAGAATTGCCAAAAGGATACAACAATTATTGTGGAGGATTTCCATTTAGACTGTGACACTGGTTTGCCCTGGATGCTGTCAAGCGTTTTGAGTAATGTTGGGTTGCACATATCCAGGTACATGGTGAGTATTCCATCACACTCCTGACATGTGCCTTAGGAGAGTCAGGTGATGAGTTGCTCAGTGCAGTTTTCCTATCCTCTGACCTGCTCTTGCAGCCGTTATGTTTATGTGAGTCATCCAGTTGAGTGTTTGGTCAAGGTAAACCCCAGGACGTTGTCAATAGGGGATTCATTGATGGCTGTTGAAAATCAAGAGAAGGTGGGCAGATTGTCTTTCACTGGAGATGGTAATTGTATGGCATCTGTGTGGTGTGATTGCTACTTGCTGCTTTTCCGCCCAAGCGGAGATATTGTCCAGGTCTTGCTACATTCGGACATGGATTGCTTCAGTATCTGAAACATGAAAGATGCTGAACATTGCGCAATTATCAGTGAACAACCCCACTTCTGACCTTTGATGGAAGGAAGATTATTGATGAAACGCTTGAAGACAATTTGTCCTCAGGCATATTATTCAGTCAGTTGCAGTATTGTAACTATGATGTGAAAGTCCCGTGCTGGATTGAGGTGGACAAAGTCAGAAGTCACATGACACCAAGTTCTCATCCAAACACTTTATTTGAAATCACTAGCATTTGAAGCCTTACTCCTTCTTCAGCTGGAGTGTTCACCTGACAAAGAAGCAACACTCTGAAAACTTAAGATTTCAAATAAACTTGTTGGGCTAAAACCTGGTATTGTGCAACTTCTGAGTGTTTGAACTGTACTAGTATAGCTTAGATGGGAGTGTGGCAATTTGTGAAGCACGAAACCTCTCTACTATTGCCAAAATATTGTCAGGATTCATAGCCTTTGCAAATCCAGTCTTCTAGACATTTCTTGAGGGACTGGCTGAAAACTGGCATTTCTGATGCTGGGGACCACCAGAGGAAGCCAAGAAAGATGATCTATTTGGCACCTCTGGCTGAATATTGTTGCAAACTCTTCAGCCTTGTCTTTTGCACTATGTGTTTGACTCTTTCCTCACGCTTCTCCGGTAAGTTGTTTAATTATCCCCCATCATTATTATTGAATGTGACAGAACTGAAGAGCTTACATCTGATCTAATGGTTGTGTCTGTCAATCGCTTGCTGCTTATGGTGTTAGACATGCAAGTAATACTGTTGGTAGTTTCACCAAGTTGACACCTCATTTTCAGGTATGATTTGTGCTGTTCGTGGCAGGCCCTCATATACTCTCCATTGAACAAGGGTTAATCCCCTGGCTTGAAGATATTGATTAAGTTGGGAATATGCTAGGCCATGAGGTTATAGATTGTGCTGGAATAGAATTCTGCTGTTGATGTCTCACAGCGCCGAATGGATGCCGAGTCTTACCTTGTTAGATCTAAAAATAAGAACAAATAATAATACATCACAGGAACAGGCCTTTTGCCACTCTAAACCTGCACTGACAGATTTTGCTCTTCCATACTAAAATTGTCTTCAATTACAGGATCCATATCCCTGTATACACATCTGATTCTTTTTTCCACCTGTTCAAAGTCTGTTCCAGTTAGGATGATGCTAATGCCACACAATACGATAGAGATTATTCTCAATATGAAGGCAGGACTTCGTCACAATAAGGACTGTGCAGTGGTCATTCTTATCAATATTGTCATGGACAGATTAGATTACATTACAGTGTGGAAACAGGCCCTTCGGCCCAACAAGTCCACACCGACCCGCCGAAGCGAAACCCACCCATACCCCTACATTTACCCCTTACCTAACACTACGGGCAATTTAGCATGGCCAATTCACCTGACCCTGCACATCTTTGGACTGTGGGAGGAAACCGGAGCACCCGGAGGAAACCCACGCAGACACGGGGAGAACGTGCAAACTCCACACAGTCAGTCGCCTGAGGCGGGAATTGAACCCGGGTCTCAGGCGCTGTGAGGCAGCAGTGCTAACCACTGTGCCACCGTGCCGCCCACCGTGCTGCAGACAGCAGATTGATGAAGATGAGTTCATGTATGTGTTTCCCTCTTGTTAGTTCCCTCAACATCTGCTGCAGATTCAGTCTAGCACCCATGTCCTTTCAGACCAAACCAACTGAATCTGTTGTGCTGCTGGAAAAAACCTTGGGGAAAATGAATCTACAGAGAGATCTGGGTGTTCAGATCCATTGTACCCTGAAAGGGGAAACGCTAGTCGATAGAGTGATCAAGAAGATATACAATATACTTTCCTGCATCGGACAGGGTAGAGAGTAAAACATGTGGCAAGTCATGTTACAGTTGGAAAGGACTTTGGTTCAGCCACATTTGGAATATTGCGTACTTTTCTGTTCACCAATTACCAAAAGGATGTGGATGCTTTGGAGAGGGTGCAGAGGAGGTTCACACATAGGTTGCCTGATATGGAGAGTGCTAGCTATGAACAGAAGTTGAGTAGATTAGGAGTATTTTCAGTAGAAAGACGGAGATTGAGGGTCTACAAAATCACAAGAATTTTATGCAGGGTGGATAGCAAGGAGCCTTTTCCCAGAGTGGGTGATACAATTACTATGGGGTCACAGTTTCAAGATGAGAAGGGAAAAGTTTAAAGGAGATACACGTGTAAAGTTCTTTATGCAGAGGGTGGTGGGTGCCTGGAACACGATGCCAGCAGAGGTGGTAGACGTGGGCACTATAGAGTCATTTAAGATGTATCTAGACAGATAAATGAATGGGCAGGGAGCAGAGGGATACAGACCCTGGGAAAATAGGTGACAGGTTTAGATAGAGGATCAGAAATAGAGCAGGTTAGGACAGCTGAATGGCCTCTTCCTTTGCTGCAATTTTCTTTGTTCTTTTTTCTTTGATGTTAGTCAGGAGAGCTTTACAACACCAACAAAGCTATTTCTGCCATTGGCTTTTTGGAGGCTTTGTCAATGTCAGGTGGTCCATTCAGATTCACTTATTTGTTAAGGTTTAGTAGCGATTGACACAACTGAAAGGCTTGTTTATCCAGTTCAGAGATCAGTCGAACGTCAACCCATTCCTGTGGCTGTGAAGTCATATAGAGGCCAGACCAGGTAAGGATAGCAGATTTCTTCCCATGAAGGATATTTGTGTAATTTTATTCTATGAAGCAGCATTTAGGATTAACAGTAAATCTAAGAAATACTCAAATAATTTTTAAAGGTCTTTGGACTTCTGGGGTGGATGTTGCGCCGATCCAAGCCCACCTAACCTACACAAGCCCACTATCCTCCATATGCCTATCCAATGCCCGCTTAAATGCCCATAATGAGGGAGAGTCCACCACTGCTACTGGCAGGGCATTCCACAAACTCACGACTCGCTGAGTAAAGAACCTACCCCTAACACCCCTTAATTTAAAGCTATGCCCCCTCGTAATAGCTGACTCCATACGTGGAAAAAGATTCTCACTGTCTACCCTATCTAAACCCCTAATCATCTTGTACGCCTCTATCAAGTCACCCCTAAACCTTTTTTTCTCCAATGAAAACAACCCCAAATGCCTCAGCCTTTCCTCATACAATCTTTCTACCAGACCAGGCAACATCCTGGTAAACCTCCTCTGCACCCGTTCCAGTGCCTCCACATCCTTCCTATAGTATGGTGACCAAAACTGCACACAATACTCCAGATGCGGCCGCACCAGAGTCTTATACAACTGCAACATGACCTCAGTACTCCGGAACTCAATTCCTCTACCAATAAAAGCCAGTACGCCATATGCATTCTTCACCGCACTATTTACCTGGGTGGCAACTTACAAAGATCTGTGTACATGGACACCAAGATCCCTCTGCTCATCCACACTACCAAGTATCCGACCATTAGCCCAGTACCCCATCTTTTTATTACTCTTACCAAAGTGAATCACTTCACACTTAGCCACATTGAACTCCATTTGCCACCTTTCTGCCCAGCTCTGCAGCTTATCTATATCCCGCTGTAACCTGCCATATCCTTCCTCACTGTCTACAACTCCACCGACTTTCGTATCATCCGCAAACTTGCTCACCCAACCTTCTAACCCCTCCTCCAGGTCATTTATAAAAATGACAAACAGCAATGGTCCCAAAACAGATCCTTGCGGAACACCGCTAGTAACGGCACTCCAAGATGAACCTTTACCATCAACTACTACCCTCTGTTTTCTTCCAGCCAGCCAACTCCTAATCCAAACCTCCAACTCACCCTCAATGCCATACCTCCATATTTTTTGCAGTAGTCTACCATGGGGAACCTTATCAAACCCCTTACTAAAATCCATATACACCACATGTACCGCTTTCCCCTCGTCCACCTCCTTAGTCACCTTCTCAAAGAATTCAATAAGGTTTGTGAGGCACGACCTGCCCTTCACAAAACCAGGCTGACTATCCTTGATCACATTATTCCTATCCAGATGTTCATAAATCCTATCCCTTACAATTCTCTCTAAGACTTTGCCCACAACAGAAGTGAGACTCACCGGCCTATAGTTACTAGGGCTATCCCTACTCCCTTTCTTGAACAAGGGAACCACATTTGCTATCCTCCAATCTTCTGGCACTACTCCTGTAGACAACGAGGACATAAAAATCAAGGCCAATGGCTCTGCAATCTCCTCCCTTGCTTCCCAGAGAATCCTAGGATAAATGCCATCAGGCCCAGGGGACTTATCTATTTTCACCCTTTCCAGAATTTCCAACACCTCTTCTCTACATACCTCAAAGCCATCCATTCTACTTAATTGTGACTCAGTACTCACATTGACAACAATGTCCTGTTCCTGATTGAATACTGACGAAAAGTATTCATTCAGTGTCTCCCCAATCTCCTCAGCCTCCACGCACAACTTTCCACTACTATCCTTGACTGGACCTATTCCTACCCTAGTCATTCTTTTATTCCTGACATACCTATAGAAAGCCTTTGGGTTTTCCCTAATCCTACCAACTAAGGACCTTTCATGTCCCCTCCTTGCTGTTCTTAGCTCTCTCTTCAGATCCTTCCTGGCTACCTTATAACTCTCAATCGCCCCAATTGAACCTTCACGCCTCATCTTTACATAGGCCGCCCTCTTCCATTTAACAAGGGATTCCAATTCCTTATTAAACCACGGCTCCCTCACACGACCCTTTCCTCCCTGCCTGACGGGCACATACTTATCAAGGACACTCAATAGTTGCTCCTTGAACAACCTCCACATATCAATTACGCCCTTGCCTTGAAGCTTACTTTTCCAAGCCACACATCCTAAGTCATGCCTCACCGCATCATAATTTCCCTGCCCCCCAGCTATAACTCTTGCCCTGTAGTGCACACTTATCCCTCTCCATCACTAGAGTAAAAGTCACCGAATTGTGGTCACTGTCCCCAAAGTGCTCACCTACCTCTAATTCTAACACCTGGCCTGGTTCATTACCCAGAACCAAATCCAGTATGGCCTCACCTCTAGTTGGCCTGTCTACGTATTGTGTCAGGAAACCCTCCTGCATACATTGGACAAACACTGACCCATCTAACGAACTTGAGCTATAGCTTTCCCAATCAATATCAGGAAAGTTAAAGTCCCCCATAACAACCACCCTATTACTTTCACTCTTCTCTTGAATCATCCTCGCAATCCTTTCTTCTACGTTTCTAGGACTATTAGGAGGCCTGTAAAAAACTCCTAACAGGGTGACCTCACCTTTCCTATTCCTAACCTCAGCCCAAACTACCTCAGATGGTGAGTCTTCGTCCATCGTCCTTTCCACAGCTGTAATACTATCTTTGACAAGCAATGCCACACCTCCCCCTCTTTTACCCCCAGCTCTGACCCTACTAAAACATTTAAACCCTGGAACCTGCAACAGCCAATCCTGTCCCTGTTCTACCCATGTCTCCGTAATAGCCACAACATCGAAGTCCCAGGTACCAACCCACGCTGCAAGTTCACCTACCTTATTTCGTATACTTCTTGCATTGAAGTATACACACTTCAAGCCACTTTCCTGTTTACAGGCACCCTCCTTTGAAATTGATGCCATGTTCCTAACCTCTCTACACTCCAGGTCCTGCACCCTAAAGCTGCAGTCTGGGTTCCCATGCCCCTGCAGAATGAAAACTTTGAAGAGCTGGGATACAGTCTTGACTGGATCAAGATTGATGAAGTTCATGCGTGGGAAAGTTTGGAAAACATTAAGATTGATAAGTCCCCAGGGCCAGACCAGTTTTTTTGTAAATTAGATTACTTACAGTGTGGAAACAGGCCCTTCGGCTCAACAAGTCCACACCACACCACCGAAGCGCAACCCACCCATACCCCTACATTCACCCCTTACCTAACCTGCACATCTTTGGACCATGGGAGGAAACCGGAGCACCCGGAGGAAACCCACGCAGACACAGGGAGAATGTGCAAACTCCACACGGGCAGTCGCCTGAGGCGGGAATTGAACCCGGGTCTCTGGCGCTGTGAGGCAGCAGTGTTAACCACTGTGCCACCGTGCTGCCCACTAGGCTGCTCCGGGAAGCAAGGAAGGAGGTTGCTAAGCCGCTGGCGAAGATATTTCCCTCTTCACTCTCCACGGGAGTCGTACCGGAGGATTGGAGCAGACGAATGTTGTCCCTCTTTTCAAGAAGAGTAATAGGGAAATCCCTGGCAATTACAGACCAGTCAGTCTTACGTCTATGGTCAGCAAAGTTCTGGTAAGAATTCTGAGAGATAGGATTTATGACTATTTGGCAAAGCATAAGTTGATTAAAGTAGTCAGCATGGCTTTGTGAAGGGCAGGTCATGCCTCACAAATCTTATTGAGTTCTTTAAGTGGGTGACGAGACAGGTCAATGAAGGTCGAACAGTGGATGTGGTGGATGTGGACCTCAGCAAGGCATTTAATAAGGCTCCCCATGATAGGCTCATTCATAAAGTCAGGAAGTATAGGATTCAGGGAGATTTGGCTATCTGAATTCAGAATTGGCTGGTTGACAGAAGGCAGAGTGTGTTCTGCCTGGAGTGTTGAGTGGAGTCCCGTAGGGCTCTGTTCTTGGGCCTCTGCTCTTTGTAGCTTTTTGTAAATGACTTGGTTGAGGAGGTTGAGAGGTGGGTTAGTAAATTTGCAGATGACACTAAGGTTGAAGGTGCCATCGATAGTATCGAGGGCTACTGCAGGTTGCAGCGCGACACAGACAGGATGCAGAGCTGGGCTGAGACATGGCAGATGGAGTTCAACCTGGATAAATGCGAAGTAATGCATTTTGGAAGGTCGAACTTGAATGCTGAATATAGGATTAAAGACAAGATTCTTGGTAGTGTGGAGAGACAGAGGGACCTGGGTGTGCAAGTACATAGATCCCTCAAAGTTTCCACCCAAATGGTTAGGGTTGATAAGAAAGCATATGGTGTTTTGGTTTTCATTAATGGGGGGTCCAGTTTAACTGCCGTGAGGTTTTGCCACAGCTCTACAAGTCCCTGGTGAGACCACACTCGGAATATTGTGTCCATTTCTGGTCGCCCTATGATAGGAAAAATACAGAGGCTTTAGAAAGGGTGCAAGGCAAGTTTACCAGGATGCTGACTGGGCTGGAGGCTTGTCTTATGAAGAAAGATTGAATAAGCTCAGACATTTCTCTCTGGAGACCTGATCGAGTATGCAAGATAATGAGTGGAATAGATAAAGTCAATAGCCAGAGACTTTTCCCCAGGGCAGGATTGACTGGTGCAGGAGTCATAGTTTGAAGATATTAGGAGGAATGTATAAAGGAGACTTCAGAGGTAGGTTCTTTACGCAGAGAGTTGTGAATGCATGGAATGCGTTGCCAGCTGTGATGGTGGAAGCAGAGTCATTGGGGACTTTCAAGCAACTGCTGGACAGGCACATGGATAGCAGTGAGTTGAGGGGTGCGTAGGTTAAGTTATTATATTTTACATTAGGATCAAACCTCAGCACAACATCGTGGGCCAAAGGGCCTGTTCTGTGCTGTACTTTTCTATGTTCTCTGTTCTACATATCCTTGGAAACTTGTGTTTTCCTTGTGTTTGAGGGACTTTAGAAGGAGACAACGGTATCCACTCTGACAATGACTAATAATTTATTAGGGAAATCCCCTGACCTACTGACGCACAGCATAGATGCAAAGCATCCCATTCTCCCACCCCAAGTTAAAGCAGACAATTGGCCTGAAGGTAAGGTTTTGCTGTTTCATTGGTCTGGTGTTCCTTTCAGTAAAGTACAGTACAACGTACGCAATATCGTCTTAGCATGCTGTACTCTGCTCAAATGAGGCACAGCAGGAGGGGATGTGTGAGATCCCCTCCTCCACAATATCAATGATTTTCTGTGAAATATATTGATTAATAAATGAAGGAATGATTAGGACTCAAATAGGATCTGCTGAGTAATCAGGTCTTCAGTTGTCCTGCTTATCTGACTAACTATTCAAATGATATTACCAGGACTACACCTTAGAAATAAAACCACAGTGAAGTACAACTGAAGCGGTGAAAAGATTTGAATCTGAAATGAAGGAGGTAAACTGTTTTAGAAATGCCCAGTAATTAACTGAAATGACCACTGTTTGTATCATTCACGAGAATCAACCAGATTACATTACAGCGTGGAAACAGGCCCTTCGGCCCAACAAGTCTACACCGACCCGCTGAAGCGCAACCCACCCAGACCCCTACATTTACCCCTTACCTAACACTACGGGCAATTTAGTATGGCCAATTCACCTGACCTGCACATCTTTGGACTGTGGGAGGAAACCGGAGCACCCGAAGGAAACCCACGCAGACTCAGGGAGAATGTGCAAACTCCACACAGTAAGTCGCCTGAGGCTGGAATTGAACCCGGGTCTCCGACGCTGTGAGGCAGCAGTGCTAACCATGTGCCACCGTGCCGCCCACAAAAATATTTTTCTACTCGCCTCATGGCAGACCGCCAACCAGATAGAATTCAAACTTTTTCCTCTGGAAGAAATAACAACACAAGTTTTGTTTTGCAAGTATGGGAACACATGTCCACGAGTGGACACTGTGCGCTAATACTGTCATGAGCACTTTATATTTGCAGCTTTCACTGTCGTATTTTCTTGCAATACTTTTCTCAGGTATCGAATAATGAAATGGAGACTAAATTAGATATACTGAGGACCAAAGAAGGGCTGAGATGTGGAATAATGTTTTAAATGACCTCGAGCATTAGCGGACCCCATTTTCAGCAGCAGTGGGAGCAGCAACAGTGAGGACTGGGGGCTGCCGGGTGGGTAAATCAATCCTTGAAAATCTTACCTCACCGATAGGCAGAGCGCACTTTGAGCAGGAGCGGACCCGGGACTGCTGAGTCAGTGAGGTTATATATTTGCTTTACCCGAAACACCAGTTAAGCAATTTCTCTCACACATCCTCCTCCTCTAACAAAAATAAAAGATTTTGTGCACTGGGTTCATAAGGTTTCTTTTTTTTTAATGGTCATTTTGGGAATTCAGAACAGTGGGAATAGATGTTAGAGTAATGAATGCTCCTCCTGTCAAATGCGGGAGGCAAGGGTCACTATTAGTGTCCCCACTGACTTCATCTGTAGGAAGTGCACTCAACTCCTGCTCCTCAGAAACTGCATTCGAACTGGAGCTGGATGAACTTCGGTATCTCAGGAGGCTGACAGGGTAATTGAGAGGAGTTTTACAGGAAGATAGTCACACTTCGGGTACAGGAAAATGATAGATGGGTTGCAGTTAGGTGACAGAAAGGTAACAGGCAGATTGTGCAGGGATCCCCTGTGGTCATTCCCTTCAAGAACATGTATACCGTTTTGGATACAGTCGGGGAGGGCGCAGGGAACCTACCAGGGGTAAGCCATGGGGTAGAGGTCGCTGGCACAGTGTCTGTCCCTGTTGCTCAGAAGGGAACGGAGGAAAGGAGTAGGACATTTGTCGTTGGGGACTCCATAGTTAGGAGATATTCTGGGAATGACAGAGTCTCGTGGTTGGTGTGTTGCCTCGCAGGTGCCAGGGTTCGTGATGCCTCTGATCGTGTTTTCAGGATCCTTAAGGGGAGGGGGAGCAGCCCCAAGTTGTGGTCCACAGAGGCACAGACAACATAGCTAAGGAAATGGATGGGGATGTAAGGCAGAAATTCTGGGAGCTAGCGTGGAAGCTGAGAGCTAGAACAAAAAGAGTTGTGATCTTTGGTTTGTTACTTGTGCCAAGTGCTACTGAAATGAGGAATAGGGAGGGAGAGCAGTTGAACACATGGTTACAGGGATGGTACAGGAGGGAGGGATTCGAATACCTGGATATTTGAGGCTCATTCTGGGGTAGGTGGGACTTCGACAAACGGGATGGTCAACACCTAAACAAGAGGGGTACCAATATCCAGGGTAGGGGGCGAACTTTGCTAAGTTCTTTGGTGGGTGTAAATTAATTCAGCAGTGAAGTGGGAACCTGAATTGTAGCTCCAGTGTACAGGACATTGAGAGTAATGAGTTCATAAATAAGGTTTCAATGTCGCAAGAGTGCACCAGCAAGTAGTTTGAAGTGTGTCTGCTTCAACATCAGGAACATTCAGACTCAGGTGGGTGAACTTGCAGCATGCCTTGATACCTGGGACTTTGTTGGTGTGGCCATTTCGGAGACATGGATAGAGGAGGGCCAAGAGCTGCTATTGCAGGTTCCAGGGTTTTGATGTTTCAGTAAGAACAGGGAAGGTAGTAAAAGAGGGGGAGGTATGGCATTGTTAGTCCAGGACAGTATTACAGTGGCAAAAAGGACGTTTGATGAGGACTTGTCTGCTGAGGTAGTATGGGCTGAGGTTAGCAACAGGGAAGGAGAGGTCACCGGTTGGGAGTTTCCTGTAGGACTCCAAAGAGTTCCAGAGATGTTGAGGAAAGGATGACAAAGATGATTCAGGATAGGAGCGAAGGTGATAGAGTAGTTGTTATAGGGGACTTTAAAGTTTTAAAGATTACCTGGAATAATTGTCTGTTGAAGTACTTGAATTAGGTCCGTTTTTGTCCAGTATGTGCAGGAGGGTTTCCCGACACAGTATGTAGATATGCCAGAGCGAGGCTACATTAGATTTGGTATTTGGAAATGAAATGGCCAGGTGTTAGATTTAGAGGTAGGTTAACACTTGGTGATAGTGACCACAATTCAGTTACATTTACTTTAGCGATGGCAAGGGACAGGTATATATTGCAGGGCAAGTTATAGCTGGAGGAAAGGCAAATGAAGGATGCATAGGATGGGGAACGGAACTGCAGTTGGTGGTCGCAAATGAAATGTGGAGCTTTTTCAAGGAACAGCTTGTACATGTCTTTGATAAGAATGTGTCTGACAGTCAAGGAGGAAGTGGTCGAGCGAGTGAACCGTGCTTTATTAAAAAAGTTGTATCTCTTGTCAAGAGGAAGAAGGAGGCTTATGTAAAGATGAGACGTGAAGGCTCAGTTAGGATGCTTGTAAGTTACAATTTAGTCTGGAAGGATCGAAAGAGAGAGCTAAGAAGAGCCAGGAGGGAAATGAGAAGTATTTGCCAGGTATGATCATGGAAAACCATAAAGCTTTCTATAGCTATGTCAGGGAAAAAAGAAAGACTCAAGTAAACTACGGTCAGTCAAGGACAGTAATGGGAAGTTGTGTGTGGAGTCCGAGAATATAGGAGAGGCTATAAAAGAATATTTATCGTTAGTATTCACACGGAAGAAGACAATGTTCTCGATAAGGATACCAAGATACAGGCTATTGGACCAGATGGAATTGAGGGTCATATGGAGGCGCTCTTAGCAATTCTGGAAAGTGTGAAAATCGATAAGTCTCCGGGGCTGGATACAATTTATCCTGGGATTGTCTGGCAAGCTAGGCAGGTGATTACAGAGCCTTTGGCTTTGATCTTTATGTCGTCATTGTCGACAGGAATAGCGGATTGTAAGGTATCAAATGCTATCCCCTTGTTTAAGAAGGAGAGTAGAAAGTACCCCGGTAATTATACACCAGTGAGCCTTTCTTCTGTTGTGAGTAAAGTGATGGAAAGAATGATAAGAAGTAGAATTTATGACCATCTAGAAAGGAAAAATTTGATTAGGAATAGTCAACACAGTTTTGTGAAGGGTTGTTTGTGTCTCACATATCTTATTGAGGTTTTTGAGATGGTGACTAGAAAGAGGAAGAGGGTAAAGACGTCGATGGGGTGTATCTGGATTTCAGTAAAACGTTTAATAAGGTTTCCCATAGTAGGTTATTGCAGATCATGCGGAAGCATGTGATTAAGAAGGATTTAGCAGTTTGGATCAGAAATTGGCTAGCTGAAAGAAGACAGAGGGTGGTGGTGATGGGATGCATTAATCCTGGAGCTCAATTACTAGTGGTGTACTGAAAGGATCTGTTTTGGGGCCACTGCCATTTGTCATTTTTAGAAATGACCTGGATGATGGTGTAGAATAATGGGTCAGTAAATTTGCAGATGACACTCAGGTTGGTGGAGTTGTGGACAGTGCCAATGGATGTGATAGTTTACTGAGGGACATAAATAAGCTGCTGAGAGGTGGCAAATGGAGTGTAATGCAGAAAAGTGTGAAGTAATTCACTTTGGAAGGAGTAACAGGAATACAGATTACTCGGTGAATGGTAAGATTATTGGTAATGTGCATGAGCAGAGAGACTCGGTGTACATCAGTGCCTGAAAGTTGCCACTCGGGTTGACAGGATTGTTAAGAAGGCGTACGGTGTGTTAGTTTTTATTGGTTAGGGGTTGAGTTTCGGAGCCATGAGGTCATGTTGCAGCTGTACAAAGCTCTGGTACAGCTGCACTTCGAACATTGCATACAGTTCTGGTCACCGCATTATAGGAAGGATGTTGAAGCATTGGAAGGGGTGCAGAAAAAATTTACCTGGATGTTGCCTGGTATGGAGGGAATGTCTTATGAGGAAAGACAGAGAGACTTGAGCAAGTTTTTGTTGGAGAGAAGAAGGTTGAGAAGTGACTTAATAGAGACATACACAATGATCTGATGATTAGATAAGGTGGACAGGGAGAGCCTTTTCTTCTCGGAAGGCGATGAATAGCACGAAGGGAAGTAGATTTAAATAGTGGGGTGATAGATGTAAGAAAGATGTCAGAGATAGGTTTTTACTGAGAAAGTAAGAAGGGCATTGAAGTCCCTGCTTGCAACAATAGAAGACTTGCCAACTTTAAGGGCATTTGAATTGTGATTGGACAAACATATGGATGATAAGAGAAGAGTGTAGATTCGATGGGCTTCAGATTGGTTTCACAGGTTGGTGCAACATTGAGGACTGAAGGGTCAGTACTGCCTTGTAATGTTCTATGTTCTATCTTCCATGTTCAATTGGACAACTGGATGCTTGACCATAATAGTGGTGTAAATGGGCAGTGCACAGAGTGCCAGATGACAGCAACAGATAAATTCGGAGCTATTGGACTGTTGCTATGCTGGAGGAGATAATAGAAATAGACAGCATCAAGGCCATGATGACACATAGACAAGATGATGAACGCTTTAAACTAGAGATTTTCAAGGCTGTGGTATCGTAATAAACAAAAAGGAATTGGAAGTGTTTTATCTGTAAAGGACTTTGAGAGGGAAGGAAAACAGACAGCATAATTTGTAAATTCCTCAAAATTAGGAAAAATAGAAGACTGGCCAGGATTTCTCAAAGTTATGTGCGGTGGTGCAGCAGAAGACGAACTTTTGTAACTGTACACCGGCAATGTGCAGTAGACAGGAAGAGACAAATAAAGTCAGAGAGTCATAGAGTACAGAAACAGATCCTTCAGTCCAATCAGTCCACGCCAAATATAATCCCAAACTCAACTAATCCCACCTGCCTGCTCCAGGCTCATATGCATGAAAGCCTTTCATATTCATGTACTTTTATTGTAATTGTAACCACATCAATCACTTCCTCAGGATGTTTATTCTATCCATTTCATGAACACTTTCCACCCTGACGTCAAGTTCACCTGCACCATTTCAAACACCTCCCTTCCTTCCTGGACCTCCCTATCTCCATCTCCAGCAACTGACTCCACACAGGCATCTGCTTCAAACCCACTGAATCCCACAGCTACCTGGACTGCACCTCCTCCCAATGGTCTGTCCTGTAAAAAAGGCTATCCCTTACTACCAATTCCTCTGTCTTCGCCACATCTGCTTCCAGGAGGAGCAATTCCATTCCGGGACATTGCAGATGGCCTCCTATTTCAAGGACCACAATTTCCCCTCTCACATGATCAACAATACCTCCCAGTTCATCTCATACACTTCCTGCATCTGCACCCAGAAGCCACCCCTCCAACAGCAACAAGGATAGAATCCCTCTGGTCCTCATATTCCACACCACTAATCTTTAGAGAGTAAAAAATGCATTATGCTCCATCATTTCCACTAACAACCATCAGACCATACCACCAGAGACACATTTTCTTCCCCACCACATCAGCATTTCACACAGACCATTCCCTCCGCGACTCCCTTGTTAAGCCCCATCAACCCATCCTCCACTCCCAGAACCTTCCCTTCCTGTCTCAAAAGGTATAAACCATGCGCCCAAACATCCCCCTCACCTCTATCCAAGGCACCAAAGGATCCTTACACATCAAGCAGAGATTTTCCTGCACATCCGAACATATTATCTACTGTGTCTGTTGCTATTGATGTGGTCTCCTCTATATTGGAGAAACAGGATTCCAACTCAAGGAACGTTCCAGGGAACATCGCTATGACACATGGACCAAACAACTTCACTGCTCTGTGGGCGACCACTTCAACTCCCCCTCCCAACTCCGCCAAGGATAGACAAGTCCTGGGCCTTCTCCACAACCAAATCCAAGCAACTCAACACTTGGAGGAAGAACACCTCATCTTCTGCCTTGGGACCATCCAACCACGTGGCATCACAATGATTTCACCAGTTTCCTCATCACCCCTCCTCCCACCTCATCCTGTATTCAACCCTTAAAATCGATACCACCCTCTTGAGCTGTCCTACATGTCATCTTCCTTCCCACCTACCCGTGCCACTCTTCCCTCTGACCTGTCACTATTCCCTCCATCTTCATCTAACTATCACCTTCTCAGCTATCTTCCCCCAGCCCCAACCACATCCCAACCCTCCGCTTTATCTCTCAGACCCCTTCACCCACCCCCACATCACTGATGATGGGCTTATGCCCGAAATATCAATACCCCTGCTTGTCGGATTCTGCCTGACCTGCTGTGCTTTTCCAACGCCGCACTTTTTGGACTCTTATCTACAGCATCTGCAGTCCCCACTTTCTCCAAGTTTATTCCACACAAGAACCACCCACTGCAAAATAAAACCCTTCACATCTGTTTAAGACTTCTGTTCTCTCGCCAAAACAGGCTCCCTTTACTTTGAAATCCACCATCCTCGAGAAAAGACAACTACCGTTAACCTTATCTGTATCCCTCAATTTTTATAAACTTCTTTACAACCTCCTACAAGAAAGGTCCCAACCTATCCAACTTTTCTGTATAAAGCAAACATTCCATACCGATAAAATCCTGGTAAATTGCTTCTGAGTCCTCTCCAGCTTGATGATATCCTTCCTATAACGGAGCAACCAGAACTGGGTGCAATATTCCAGATGAGGCCTTACCAATGTCCTGTACGCATAAACGTAACTTCCCAACTCTTACATTGAAAGGGCTGAGCTATGAAGGTAAACGTACCAAACGCCTTTTTAACCACCCTGTCAATGTGAGCAAATGTCAAAGAATGAAGTACCTTAGCCCATACGTCCCTCTGTCCTACAATGCTACATGAGATTGTAACATTAATCATATACTACATGTTGCATCAAAATATAGTATTTCACATTTTAACAGATTTTCAGCCATTGACCAACAATTTGATCAACATCTCTCTGTAATCTAGATATCCTTCTTCACTGCTCAGTATGCCACCAATTTTAGTATCACCCACAATATTACTAACCATGCTTTCTGTAGTCTTATTGAAGTCATTTATATAAGTGACAAACGAAAGAGGATTCAGAACCAAACCCTGCGGAACATCGCTGGTGACAAGCCTCTAATCAGTAAAACAATCCTCCACCAGCACTCTGTTTCCTGCTGTTAAGCCAATTATGTATTCATAGGGTCATGGAGTCATAGGGATATACAGCGCAGAATGAGACCTTTGGTCGAACACATTCGTACTGACAGTATATCCAATACTAATCTCATCCCATTTGGTAGAACTTGGTCCAAATCCCTTTAAACCCTTCATATTCATATACCCATCCAGATGCCTTTTACATGTTATAATTGTGCCAGCCTCCAGCACTTCCTCTTAGAGCTCATTCCATTCACACTCCACCCTCTGCATGAAAAAGTTGCATCTTAAGCTCTTTTCATTCTTTTTCCCCCCTCACTGTAAACCTATGTCTTCTACTCCTGGATTTTCCCACCCCATGGAACAGACCTTGTCTATTTACTCTTTCCATGACCCTCCTCCACTTCCCACACCTCTGTCCTTGAACACCACCCCTCCAATCACCACCAGGACAGAAACACACTGGTCCTCACCTTCCACCCCACCAACTTCTGGATATATTGTATCATCCTCTGTCATTTCCGCCACCTCCAAACAGACCTCACTACCAGGGATATATTTCCCTCCCCACCCCTATCAGAGTTACAGAGAGAGACCATTCCCTCCGCGACTCCCTCGTCGGGTCCACACTCCCCACCAACCCAACCTCCCCACCCGGCACCTTCCCCTGCAACCACAAGAAGTGCAAAACTTGCTCCCACACCTCCCCCCTCACTTCCCTCCAAGGCCCCAAGGGATCCTTCCATATCCACCACAATTTCACCTGCACCTCCACACACATCATTTACTGTATCCGCTGCACCAGATATGGTCTCCTCTACATTGGGGAGACAGGCCGCCTACTTGCGGAACGTTTCAGAGAACACCTCTGGGACACCCGGACCAACCAACCTAACCACCCCGTGGCTCAACACTTCAACTCCCCTCCCACTCCACCAAGGACATGCAGGTCCTTGGCCTCCTCCATCGCCAGATCCTGACCACACGACGCCTGTAGGAAGAGCGCCTCATCGTCCGCCTAGGAACCCTCCAACCACACGGGATGAATGTAGATTTCTCCAGCTTCCTCATTTCCCCTCCCCCACCTTATCTCAGTCACAACACCCAGATTCAGCATCGCCTTCTTGACATGCAATCTTCTTCCTGACCTCTCCGCCCCCACTCCCTCTCCGGCCTATCACCCTCACCCTCATTTCCTTCCACCTATCGTATTCCCAGTGCCCCTCCCCCAAATTCCCTCCCCCCACATTTTTCAACCCTCATGATTTTTATAAACCACCATAAGGTCACCCCACAGCCTCTGACGCTCCAGGAAAAACAGCCCCAGCAATTAAGAAGCTATCATTAGAGGTACAGTATTGCTTACAGATTCTGAATTCAATTGATGCATTTTGGGTTTCATTTCATGTATTCTCCTGTACCAGTTTCAAGAGCTGGGAACATTTTAAGGAGTTTTAGTCTCTCTTTGAATATTTCGGTGATTAGTTACTAGTGAAGAAAGAAGTCCTATCCCGCTGTGCAATCGAGTAGCTTTGGTAGGGCAGTAGTTGCATGTGTAATTCAATTCTGTAATAGACACAGCAGAGTGATCCACACAAAGAACGGTCAACAGATCAAGTGATAGAATTTTCATGTTAAAAGAATAGTGTCAAGAAAAGAACATCGTTCAAATTGTCGTAAGAGAATTAGTGTGATAGTAATTGTTTGGAATCTGGTGGTAACAGATTCAGCTACAGCGTAAAAAAAGATTCAGTCACAACAGGGATTTATCTAACTTACCTGCCTCAATGTGTTTGATCAACTGTATTAAATGCTGTAGTTTTAATCAGAGGTCACCCTGGGGATTCCAATGATGTATAAGTGCAACGTTCGGTTAAATCACTGTCACGGATTTTACTTGCAGGAGATTGCTGACAACACAACGTGAGATATTGTTACGTTGAGAAAATGGGGAAAATATTTGCTCTGATTGATAAAACAGTTTACACATTGATTGCCGTCATTGGGGTTCCTGGTAAGTAAAACCAAATGTTGAGGTTGTGTGGTTATTCTTCTGAGCTGATAATTTCTGATGTTTTGCTACAAACTATAAATTACTTTCCCTCGGATGGTTGCTATCACACATAAATCCGATCCGCAGTAGTTTACTTCAGTTAAATGTGATAAGCAACTGTATCTGATTCATTCTGTCCCCTTTATTTCAAGAAAGCCTCTGTTTCTAGCTCACACGCTTGCCAAAATGTCACTTACGTTTGGGTAATGTTTATGAGCTGTTGAATGAAACCATAGAGCACTTATTTTGGTCGATTACATTACTTGGAATATTTGTATTGCGTGTTGTACTCAGCTTGTGTCATTGAACAAAATAGAATATCTCACGTAATATGCTAATGGGATAAGCAGCCACCAGGAATTTGTCCTGAATGTGAGTCACTGCATGTTAACAGAACGAGTTAGGGAATTGGAACTGGAGTTGGATGAACTGAGGATTATTCGAGAGGCTGAGAAGGTGATAGATAGAAGCTACAGGGACATAGTTACGCCAGAGAACAGAGTTAGCTGGGTAACAGTTGGAGGTGGGAAGGGGAGGAAGCAGGCAGTGCAGGGATCCCCTGTAGTCATTCCCCTAAACAATAGGTATATCACTTTGGATACTGGTGGGGGGGACAGCCTAGCAGGGGTAAGCTGCAGTGACCGGGTCTGTGTCGTGAGGTCTGGCTCTGAGACTCAGAAGGGAAAGGGGGAGAGGAGGAGAGCGCTAGTTATAGGAGACTCTCTAGTTAGAGGGACGGACAGGTGATTCTGTGGGCATGGGCGAGACTCTCGGATGGTTTGTTGCCTCCCGGGTGCCAGGGTCCGAGACGTCTCGGACCGTGTCTTCAGAATCCTTAAGGGGGAGGGTGTGCAGCCAGAAGTCGTGGTGCACGTTGGCACCAACGACATAGGTAGGAAGAGGGATAGGGAGGTCATTCAGGAGCTCAGGGAGTTAGGCTGGAAGCTAAAAGCTAGGACAGACAGAGTCGTCATCTCTGGGTTGTTGCCGGTGCCACGTGACAGTGAGGCAAGGAAAAGGGAGAGAGTGCAGTTGAACACGTGGCTGCAAGGATGGTGTAGGAGGGAGGGCTTCAGGTATTTGGACAATTGGACTGCATTCTGGGGAAGGTGAGACCTGTACAAGCAGGACGGGTTGCACCTGAACCAGAAGGGCACCAATATTCTGGGGGGTGGGTTTGCTAGCACTCTTCGGGGGGGTTTAAACTAATTGGGCAGGGGGATGGGATCCGGACTTGTAGTCCAGCAAGTAGGCTAGCTGTTTGTCAGGATGTCCAAGAATGTAGGGAGGCTGTGAAGAAGGTAGCACTGACAGGGAATACTTGCGGACACAGAGATGGGTTCAAGTGCGTATACTTCAACGCAAGGAGTATCAGAAATAAGGTGGGTGAACTTAAGGCGTGGATAGGTACCTGGGACTACGATGTTGTGGCCATCACGGAAACGTGGATAGAAGAGGGACAGGAATGGTTGTTGGAGGTTCCTGGTTACAGATGTTTCAGTAAGATTAGGGAGGGTGGTAAAAAAGGAAGGGGGGTGGCGTTGCTAATTAGAAATGGTATAACAGCTGCAGAAAGGCAGTTGGAGGGGGATCTGCCTTTAGAGGTAGTATGGGCTGAAGTCAGAAATAGGAAAGGTGCAGTCACCTTGTTGGGTGTTTACTATAGGCCCCCCAATAGCAGCAGAGATGTGGAGAAACAGATTGGGAAACAGATTTTGGAAAGGTTCAGAAGCCACAGGGTAGTAGTCATGGGCGATTTCAACTTCCCAAATATTGATTGGAAGCTCTTTAGATCAAGTAGATTGGATGGGGTGGTGTTTGTGCAGTGTGTCCAGGAAGCTTTTCTAACACAGTATGTAGATTGTCCGACCAGAGGGGAGGCCATTTTGGATTTGGTACTCGGTAATGAACCGGGACAAGTGATGGGGTTGTTAGTGGGTGAACATTTTGGTGATGGTGACCACAATTCTGTGACTTTCACCTTGGTTATGGAGAGAGATAGGTGCATGCAACAGGGTAGGTTTTACAATTGGGGGAAGGGTAATTACGATGCTGTAAGACAGGATCTGAGGAGCATAAGTTGGGAGCATAGGCTGTCGGGGAAGGATGTCGTGGAAATGTGGAACTTAAGACCATAAGACATAGGAGTGGAAGTAAGGCCATTCGGCCCATCAAGTCCACTCCGCCATTCAATCATGGCTGATGCGCATTTCAGCTCCACTTACCAGCGTTCTCCCTGTAGCCCTTAATTCCTCGAGACAACAAGAATCTATCAATCTCGGCCTTGAAGACTTTTTCAAGGAACAGATACGACGTGTCCTTGATATGGATGTACTGGTCAGGCAGGAAAGAAATGGTCGTGTGAGGGAACCTTGGTTGACGAGGGAGGTTGAATGTCTTGTAAAGAGGAAGAAGGAGGCTTACATAAGGTTGAGGAAACAGGGTTCAGACAGAGCAGTGGAGGGATACAGGATAGCCAGAAAGGACCTGAAGAAAGGGATTAGGAGAGCCAAGAGAGGGCATGAAAAATCTCTGGCGGATAGGATCAAGGATAACCCAAAGGCATTTTATGCGTATGTGAGAAACATGAGAATGACGAGAACGAGGGTAGGTCCAATCAAGGACAGTAGTGGGAGACTGTGTATTGAGTCGGAAGAGATAGGAGAGGTCTTGAATGAGTACTTTTCTTCAGTATTTACGATTGAGAGGAACCGTATTGTTGAAGAGGAGAGTGTGAAACGGACTGGTAAGCTAGAGGAGATACATGTTAGGAAGGAAGATGTTTTGGATATTTTGAACAACTTGAGGATAGACAAGTCCCTCGGGCCTGACGGGATATATCCTAGGATTATGTGGGAAGCAAGAGAGGAAATTGCAGAGTCGTTGGCAATGATCTTTTCATCTTCATTGTCAATGGGGGTGGTACCAGGGGACTGGAGAGTGGCGAATGTTGTGCCCCGTTCAAAAAAGGGAATAGGGATGACCCCGGGAATTACAGGCCAGTTAGTCTTACTTCGGTGGTAGGTAAAGTAATGGTAAGGGTACTGAGGGATAGGATTTATGAGTATCTGGAAAGGCACTGCTTCTTTAGGGACAGCCAGCACGGATTTGCGAAGGGTAGGTCTTGCCTTACAAGTCTGATTGAATTCTTTGAGGAGGTGACCAAGCATGTGGATGAGGGTAGAGCAGTGGATGTAGTATACATGGATTTTAGTAAGGCATTTGATAAGGTTCCCCATGGTAGGCTTATGCGGAAAGTCAGGAGGCATGGGATAGAGGGAAATTTGGCCAATTGGATAGAAAACTGGCTAACCGGTCGAAGTCAGAGAGTGGTGGTAGATGGTAAATATTCAGCCTGGAGCCCAGTTACAAGTGGAGTTCCGCAGGGATCAGTTCTGGGTCCTCTGCTGTTCGTAATTTTTATTAATGACTTGGATGAGGGAGTCGAAGGGTGGGTCAGTAAATTTGCAGATGATACAAAGATTGGTGGAGTTGTGGATAGTGAGGAGGGCTCTTGTTGGCTGCAAAGGGACTTGGATATGATGCAGAGCTGGGCTGAGGAGTGGCAGATGGAGTTCAACCCTGCCAAGTGTGAGGTTGTCCATTTTGGAAAGACAAATAAGAATGCGGAATACAGGGTTAACGGTAGGGTTCTTAGTGAGGTGCAGGAGCAGAGGGATCTTGGGGTCTATGTTCATAGATCTTTGAAGGTTGCCACTCAGGTGGATAGAGTTTGTAAGAAGGCCTATGGTGTATTAGCGTTCATTAGCAGAGGGATTGAATTCAAGAGTCGTGAAGTGATGTTGCAACTGTACAGGACTTTGGTTAGGCCGCATTTGGAGTACTGTGTGCAGTTCTGGTCACCTCACTTTAGGAAAGATGTGGAAGCTTTGGAGAGGGTGCAGAGAAGATTTACCAGGATGTTGCCTGGAATGGAGAATAGGTCGTACGAGGATAGGTTGAGAGTGCTAGGCCTTTTCTCATTGGAACGGCGAAGGATGAGGGGCGACTTGATAGAGGTTTATAAGATGATCAGAGGAATAGATAGAGTAGACAGTCAGAAACTTTTTCCCCGGGCGCAACAGAGTGTTACAAGGGGATATAAATTTAAGGTGAAGGGTGGAAGGTATAGGGGAGATATCAGGGGTGGGTTCTTTACCCAGAGAGTGGTGGGGGCATGGAATGCGCTGCCTGTGGGAGTGGTAGAGTCAGAATCTTTGGTGACCTTTAAGCGGCAATTGGATAGTTACATGGATGGGTGCTTAAGCTAGGACAAATGTTCGGCACAACGTCGTGGGCCGAAGGGCCTGTTCTGTGCTGTATTGTTCTATGTTCTAACAATTGAGTATTGTGGTAATGTGTGACTGGGAGTAGCATTCAATGAAGACTTTACTGGGCTGAGTAATTCCACAGCTCCACATTACTCCAGATACAGTGAAAGTCCTCTGGAGATTTTAAATGAGCAGATGTTTGCAAACCGGAAGGAAATGCAGGTTCTACTTGAAATCTTTATTATCAGTGGACCATTTAATATTTAACTTTAGGAACAGCAGCACATAATCATTCCATACTGCCAACCCTGAACAGCAAATCACTTCTATTCACACGTTTCATGCTGTAAACTCTTTCTGGTACTGATTAATCTCATTCTCCCAGCAATGTCCGGAGTTATGGATGCCGCAACTCATTACCTTGATGCAGCACATGAGACGAGTCAGCCGTTGGGATTGAGTTTTGCCTTTCTCTATGTGATTGAGTTTTTATGATATCAGTTGTCATCTACTATCTGCAGTCTCCCAGCAAGCGACTTGCAGCAATATCCATTCACTCTTATCTTACTCCCGTCTACTCCCAAATATGACGACATGGAAAACTGAAACACATACTTGACCGTAATAACACAGCTAAGTATCCCAATTATCAAATGTATCTGCGGTTAATAACGTAAGGAATAATGCACTGCTTTAATAGACGAGATAAGTCTATGATCATCTGGGCAGCGATGCCCATAAATTAGTGGTAAATCGATAGAATTATAGAAAGTGGTCATTCAGTCAAGCTGCCCAGAATCTGCTTTAAATGTTTTGCTGTATCGTTACATATTTTTATTTCTGTGTTCCTTTAGCCTTGTCCTGCTTTTAAAGTCAACTTTTCATTGTTGTTGAAGCTGTCTCATGATTTCCAGTCTCGAGTGAAAGAGATTATCATGTTTGCGATTGAACTAATCGATATTTGTAAACCTCAAATCAGTTCCTGTTCCACACTGGCCAAATTAAAAGCTCTTAAAGTTTCAAACATCTCTCTGGCTACATTCCTCCCTTTGCTGTCAGCCATAGAATGAACTATCGTCTGTTCAAACTTTCCTGATGGATATTATCTCTCGATGTGTGCAACATCACTTTAAATAAAAACATTTTGCATCATCACTAGCGTGTCAAGACCATCTTTATGATTGTGTCGGCCAGCGCTATCGACGCCTGTGGCATCGGTCAATCCTCAATTTGAAGAAAATGTGTGTTTTGAGTTGCTTTTTCTGACACGAATCTCCACGTGTGTTAACATGCGAACTCTGAACTCTCAATGTGTGTGGGAGCAGAAGCCTGATGTTCCACGAGCTCGTGGTGCCTGGAAAGAAGGATGTTGTCAACTCTTTGCTTCCTCTCTGAAAGCTCCCATCCATGTAACTATCCAAAAGGATTTTAATTGTCGCTACTGTACCTGCCTCAATGTAGCCCATTCCATATACGCAGCACTCTCTGCATGAAGCAGTGGCCCCTCAGGTCCTTCTTAAATCTTCCCCCTCTCACGTCAAGCCTCGTCTCTCGAGTTTCCAATTCCCCATCCCTGGGAAAAAAGAGATCATTCATCCTATCTATGCCCCTCTTTACTTTATATACCCCAATAAAGTCACCCCTCATTCTCGTACGTTCCAAAGAAGAAAGCCCTTTCCTGGCCAACCTCTACCTATAACTCAGGTTTACATTACATTACATTATAGTGTGGAAACAGGCCCTTCGGCCCAACAAGTCCACACCGACCCGCTGAAGCGCAACCCACCCATACCGCTACATTTACCCCTTACCTAACACTACGGGCAATTTAGCATGGCCAATTCACCTGACCTGCACATCTTTGTGACTGTGGGAGGAAACCGGAGCACCCAGAGGAAACCCACGCAGACACAGGGAGAATGTGCAAACTCCACACAGTCAGTCGCCTGAGGCAGGAATTGAACCTGGGTCTCTGGCGCTGTGAGGCAGCAGTGCTAACCACTGTGCCACCGTGCCGCCCAGGTCTACTGCTCCTGACAACATCCTCGTAACTCTTCTTTAAATTATTTCCAGTTTAACTATGCCTTTCTGTAACACTTATGTAACAGTTGTTGTGGGTCTTCAAGAAAGGAAATACGGAAATCCCCGGCAATTACAGATCAGTCAGTCTCACATCTGTGGTCTGCAAGGTGTTAGAAAGGATTCTGAGGGATACAATTTATGACCATCTGGAAGAGCATGGCTTGATTAAATGCAGTCAACAAGGGCTTTGTGAGGGTCAGGTCATGCCTCACAAACTTTATCGAGTTCTTTGAGGATGTGACTAGAAAAGGTGATGAGGTTCGAGCTGTGGATATGGGGTGTAAATGGACTTCAGCAAGGCATATGATAAGGTTCCCCATTTTGGGCTCATTCAGAAGGTCAGGAGGAATGGGATACAGGGGACCTTAGCTCTCTGGATAAAGAATTGGCTGGCCAACAGAATACAGCGAGTGGTAGTAGAAGGAAAATATTCTGCCTGGAAGTCAGTGGTGAGTGGTGTTCCACAGGGATCTGTCCTTGGCACTCTACTGTTTGTAATTTTTATTAATGACTTGGATGGGTCAGCAAGTTTGCAGATGACACAAAGGTTGGAGCTGTCGTTGACAGTATAGAGGGCTGTTGTAGGCTGCAGCGGGACATTGACAGGATGCAGACATGGGCTGAGTGATGGCAGATGGAGTTCAATCTGGATAAATGCGAAGTGATGCATTTTGGAAGGTCGAGTTTGAAAGCTCAGTACAGGATTAAGGATAGGATTCTTGGCAGTGAGGAGGAACAGAGGGATCTTGGTGTGCAGGTACATAGATCCCTTAAAATGGCCACCCAAGTGGACAGGGTTGTTAAGAAAGCATATGGTGTTTTAGCTTTCATTATCAGGGGGAATGAGTTTAAGAGTCATGAGATCTTGTTGCAGCTCTATAAAACTTTGGTTAGACCGCACTTGGAATACTGCGTCCAGTTCTGGTCGCCCTATTATAGGAAAGATGTGGATGCTTTGGAGAGGGTACAGTGGAGGTTTACCAGGATGCTGCCTGGACTGGAGGGCTTATCTTATGAGGAGAGGTTGACTGAGCTCGGACTTTTTTAATTGGAGAAAAGGAGGAGGAGAGGGGACCTAATTGAGGTATACAAGATAATGAGAGGCGTAGACAGAGTTGATAGCCAGAGACTATTTCCCAAGGCAGAATTGGCTAACACAAGGGGTCTTGGTTTAAGCTGGTTGGAGGAAAGTATAGAGGGGATGTCAGAAGTGGATTCTTTACACAGAGAGTTGTGAGAGCATGAAATGTGTTGCCAGCAGCAGTTGTGGAAGCAAGGTCATTGGGGACATTTAAGAGACTGCTGGGCATGCATATGGTCACAGAAATTTGAGGGTGCATACATGAGGATCAATGGTCGGCACAACATCGTGGGCTGAAGGGCCTGGTCTGTGCTGTAATGTTCTATGTTCTATGTAATCATGTGCTATAAATTCTGTGTCTTACAATCTTATTCTCCACAATAAGATTGATGAAGGATCAATGCTCCGAAAACTAGTGCTTACAAATAAACCTGTTTTGGATTATAATCTGGTGTTGTGTGATTTTTATCTTTGTAAACCCATTACAAGGAGGATGTAGAAGCATTGGAGAAGGTGCAGATGAGATTTACTAGGATGTTGCCTGGTCTGGAAGAAAGGTTGAGGAATTTAGGTCTGCTTTCATGGAGAGAAGAAGGTTAAGAGGAGATTTGATAGAGACATACAAGATGATCAGAGGATTAGATAGGGTGGGCAGTGAGAGTCTTTTTCCTCTGATGATGACGTTGGCTTGTATAAGGGGGGGCATAGCTGCAAATTGAGGTGGTAATAGATTTAAGACAGATGTTTTAAGCAGGTTCTTTACTCAAACAGTAGTCAGGGCGTGAAATGCCCTGCCTGTCAATGTAGTTAACTCATCCACTTTAGGGACATTTAAAGAGTCCTTGCATAAACATATGGATGATGATGGATTCGTGTTGGGGAATGGGCTTAGATTGGTTCACAGGTCAGCACAACATCAAGAACACTGCAAGAGGCTAGAGAAGAAACTGCAATTGTGGGAGGGGCGCGGCACTGACTGATATTTTGCATCATTGTTAGCCACGGATGAGATCCCACTCGCCAGGATTCGCAAATATTCTGCCATTATTGAAGAAGGGCTCCAAAGATAAACCTGTGTTCTATGGACTATTAAGCCGAACATCTGTGGTGCGTAAGTTACTGGAGATGATTCTGAGGGATAACATATAAATGTTTTTGAAAAGACTGGGTCTGACTGGTGTAGTCAGTATGATTTGTGATCATGCCTCACAAATTTTTTACAGTACTTTGATGAAGTGACCAGGTGGTTTGACGAGAGCAGGGTGATAGACACAATCTATACGGATTTCAGTTAGGCCTTTGGTAAATTTCCACACCATAGTGTGCTCTGGAAAGTTAGATCATATGGAAGCTAGTGTGAGCTATTAACTTGGATACAAAATTAGCCTGATGGTAAGAAGGAGAGGGTAATACTGGAAAGGAGCTTGTTAGACTGGAGGCCTGTGACAAGTGGAGTGCCTCGGTGGTCGATACTGGCCCAATCACTGATTGTTATCTATATTAATGATTTGGATGAGAATGTACAAGGCATGCTTATAAGTTTGCCGATAACACAAAAATAGGTGGTATAATGAACAGTGAGGAAGTTTATCAGAAATTGCGGTAGGACTGTGATCATCTCGGGAAATGGCAAATGGAGTTTAATACAGATAAGTTTGAAGTCATGCATTTTGGAAAGTTAAATCACCGTTGGAATTTCATTGTGAATGGTCAGGCCTTAAGTAGTGTAGTGGATCAGAGGAATCTTGGAGTTCAGGTTAACAGTTCCCTGAAAGTGGAGTCACAAGTTGACAAGGAAGGGAAGAAGACTTTTAGCACACTGGCCTTCATCAGTCAGGGCATTGCGTACAGATGTTGGGACGTTATGTGACAGTTGTACAGGAAGTTGGTGAGGCCGCACTTGGAGTATTGTGTTCAGCTTTGGTCACCTTGCTATAGGAAGTATTTTATTAAACTGGAAAGAGTGCAGAAGAAATTTACAAGGATGTTGTTTGGACTTAATGGCCCGAATTATAGGGAGAGATTGGACAAGTTAGGACTCTTTTCTTTAGAGCATAGGTGACTGAGGGCGAATCTTCTACAGGTGTATAAGATCATGAGAGGCATCGATAAGGTGAATGCATGCTTTTTCCCAGGGTTGGGGAATCGAGGACTAGAGGGTATCAGTTTAAGGTTACAGGGAAAGAATAAAAGGGAACTTGAGGGGCAACATTTTTACACAGAGGCTGGTACACATATAGAATGAGCTGCCATCAAAAGTGGATGAGGCGGGTATATTATCAACATTTAAAAGGCGTTTGGACAGCACATGGATGGGAAAGCATTAGAAGGATATGTGCGAAATGCAGGGAAATGGGGTTAGTGTTGACAGACATTTTGTTCGGTTTGGACAAAAGGCCTGCGTCCGTGCTGTAGCCTCTATGGCTCTATGACTGTCAGTAAAAAGCATATACCTGCTGTTAAGAAACGTCTATGTGATTTTTTTTCTGTCAAAGACTATCACTTTATCTTCGATATTGTCAATAAAATATATGCTCAGACAGAGCACATTTTATTCTAGGATCTATCCTCTCCAGAAATTCTTTTTGCTAGAATCATAACACAACATAGTTATAGAGTCACGAAGATTTAAAGCACAGGAGATCACATTTTTAAGGTGAGATGAGAGAGCATTAAATAAGAAAAAAGACAGAAGGTCAGATTCATGACCGATTCATTCACGCGTGGAATGAGCTGGCTAAGAAAGTAATGGATTGGGGCATGGTTAAAATGTTTAAAAGACATTCAGCTAAGTACCGGAGTAGAAAATGTTTGGAGGGATATGGTCCAATGCAGGCAGATGGAAAGAACTTAGTTTGGGATTATGTTTGGCAAGAGGTATTTAGACTGAAAGGTCTGTTTCTGTACAATATGATTCGATGGCACGATGTACATATTTCAATTCCAATTATTTTGATGGCAGGGGTCATGAAGAAAGAATTTTCAAACAAATTGGTACTGACTGCCAAAGGACAGTTGATTTGTGATGAAGTGCATAACTACTATAATTTGGTCATGTGGGAGATATCATATTACCTTTTCAAGGCGTATCTTCCAAACTCCCCAGTTTGAGGAAATTTCAATCATATTTTCATAAAGAAGTTGTAGGATTATGCAAAGCTTTTTTTGGGATCAAAGTCCTCAGAGTGCCACCTAAAGAGCCTGTGGAATTATACAAGCATACGCTCCAAGAAGTTGATAATGGCAAGAATGACAACCAGACAGTGACAGCAATACAAAATGTTGATATAATATCAATCGTTCACTTCGAAATAACTTGGAGTGCTGCGTTCATAATCACATTCCTATGCTATGAAAATAAACTTGAACAATTTAAGAATGCATACTATTACGTTCTGACGGTTTTATTTCTTTCACCATTCATCCTTAAATTCACCCCTCAGGCTCCAACACTCCAGACAAAAAAAGCCCCAGCCTGGAAGTTTTGGCTGAATTTATTTAATCACTGGCTTTCAGAAAGTATTTCCTCAGAAAATAGGAGAAAGCTTCTGGTGAGGATTCGAGCGATGATCTCCCCAGTGATATGAATTGGGACATTCCATAGTCGTTTCCACATCCCACCTGTCTCCTTTCTTGAAGACAGTGACGATAGCAGCATCCTTGAGATTAGCAGAGAATTGTACATTGTCCCAGATATTCATGAACGGTTAGTGGAGATGATGGGGATGCTTTGCTTCTCCAAGTTTGAAAATCACTGTTTGAATCATGTGTACCCCTGCGGCTTTTACATTCTTCTTATATCGAATGGCGGCTTCAACTTCTGCCACACTCAGTGTGTTTCAAGATCATGTACGGGAGATGGGAAATTCCCTGAAACACATAAAGAAAAGATGCTGTTACACTTGAAAGGGTTCAGAAAAGGTGTTCAAGGATGTTGCCAGGAGTGGAGGGTTTGGCGTTATAGGGACAGGCTGAACAGGTTGGGGCTTTTTTTTTGCCTGGGGCTTTGGAGCCTGAGGGGTGAACTTTAGAGGTTAATACACCATGAATGGCAGAGATAAGGTGAATAGCCAAGGTCTTATTCCCAACGTGGGTAAATTCAAAGCCAGTGGTTTAAGGCGAGAGGGGGATGATTTAAAAGGGGCCTGAAGGGCAAAAGTTTCACGTAGAGGGTTGTGCAGGCAAGGAGATACCTGCCAGAGGACAGGTGTGGAGGCTGGTTCAGTGACAATCTTTGAAAGGTATGTGAATGCGTACACAAATAAAACATGTTCAAAGGGATACGAGCTAAAAGCTGGTAAATGGGATTAGATCAGTTTAGGATATCTGGTCGGCGGGGACCAGTTGGACTGAAGGATATGGTTCGATGCTTTATAAGTCTATAACTTTATGATTGGATAGTTAGTTATTCTCTTTGCAGAACTCTCTATTTTCTTCCGTATCTGGGGTTTATCCATTTAATTCATCCTAGTCCTACAATGAGCATGGATTCTTTGATTATATTGCCTTATCTGAAATCTCAGTGTTCATTTAAAATTCTGTCTCTGTAACCTGCCTATTTGTAGTCTGAAGGTAATTAAACACTGCTTTTCATGAAGTTGCTAACTGCACCATCCCCCTGGACATGCAGCTTTAGAATGTTTATTGGGAAAATTGAGACACAAAATAGTGCTGCTCCATTTGGACTGATTTACTGCGATTCTATTTGCACAACATTTAAAGTGGAATCCTTCTCCCCCACATATCATATGTACTACACAAATCTCAGCTTTATATCTGTGGTGTGACACACTTTGAAACATGTAAATTTCATTTAATTCATCTACCCTGAATAAAAGAAACATGGATGCGACAGCCTCGTTGTGTGTTCTCGAAATTATTAACCCAGAGACCACAGTATATGCACAGGAAATCTGTCGTCCATAGATAACACAGAGAGATGGGGGACATATAGTGTTGTGGAAGCAGGGAGGCTGCAGAAGCATTTAGACATGCTAGACCAGTGGGCAAATAATTGGCGGAAGAAACGCAAGTTTAAGGTTAAAGTCTTTGATAAGAAGAATAAAGTTGTCAACTATTTTCTAAGAAGGGAATGTAATCTGAAGCAGATAGGGACTTGAGAGTCCTAGTTCAGAATTTTTTAAGATTAATATGTAGGTTCAGTTGGTGGTTAGGAAGTCAAACGTAATACTTGCAGTCATTTCAAGACAACTAGATTATCAGAGCAGAGATGTACTGCTGAGGCTGAGCAAGGCTCAGGCCAGACCGCATTTGGAGTATTGTGAAAAGTTTTGAACACCACATCGAAGGGAAGATGTTCTGGCATTGCAAGGGTTCCGGAGGAATAATCTGGGTGATGAATGGTTTTGTCATATGAAGAGCAGTTGAGGTTGCTGAATCTGCTTGATGGACTTTAGAAGAATGTGGGGATGGGGTAGGTGGAAGAGGTGGATCAGGGTTGATTAAAACTTACAAAAAATTGACGTACCTTGATACAGTCGATGTGGAGAAGATATTGTCACTAGTAAGACCGACTAGGATCTGAGAACAAAGATACAGGTTGAAGGGATGGCCTTTCGAACTGAGATAAGGAGGGTTTTTTTCTGCTAAATAGTTGTTAATCTATTGAAGTCAATGCTGCAGAAGGGTGTAGAGGCTAAGTCATTAAGTGCATTTAAGATAGAAATAGATGAGTTGGCCACGAGTAAGGAGATCAAAGATTACTGGGAGAAGACATGGTAGTGAGAAGCAGGTCAGCCATGGTTAAACGGCAGAGCACACTCAATGGGCCGAATTGCCTAATCCTGCTATGATATCTTATAGTCTTATCTGCTTTGGCGTGCATGTAACTCTAAATCCAAAGTATGTGGTTCACTTTTAAGTGCCCACTGAAATGGCACAGCAATTCAAACAGTTGAACTAACCTCAACAAAGCCGGGAAAAAAAACTAAATTGTACCAGATGGCATCAACATAGGAACTGGAAATGACAATGACAAGAAATAGCCCTGTTGACCCTCAAAGTCCTCCTTACTAACATCTGGAGGGTAATGAAAAATGGGCAGAACTGTCTCACAGACTAGTCAGGCAATAGCCTGGCATAATCCTATTCACAGAATCATATGTTACAATATCCCAGCCATCACCACTACTATCCCTGTATATATCTTGTCCCACTGACAGGATAGACCTAGCAGACATGAGGCACAGCAGAATGCTGTCGGGATGGAGTTGCTTTGGGAGTCCTCAATATTGACTCCAACCCCCATGAATTCTAATTTGTTCAGTTTCCACATGTGCAAGGAAAGACCCTGGCGATTACCACGTTCCACCCTCCTTCAGCCAATTAATCAGTACTGGTCCATGTTTCATACCACTTGGAGCAAGCACAGACGATTGTAAGAGTGCAGAATTTGCTCTTAGTGGAGCATTTCAATTCCCAAGGTGAATTGCAGCAGCACGACTGATTCAGGATAAAAAAGATAAAAAAGATAAAAGGGTGGTGAAGGAACCATGACTGAGGAAAAATCATACTCGACCTCATTCTCGCCAATCTGTCTGTCACAGATATATCTTTTATTAATATCATCGCTGAATGTTCACCACACAAGCCTTGTGAAGAAGAAATTATATCTTCAGGTTAAAAATACCTTATGTAAAGTAAGATGTGACATAATCACCATGCTAAATGGAACAGATTCTGAACAGATCTAGTTACTCAAAACTGAGCATTCATAAGGTGCTGTGATCAATCAACAGCCACAGAATCCTGTACGAATTGCAATCTGCTAATTTATGGTCTGCTACATCCCATCATGCTTTTACTACTCATAAGAAAGTGGATCAACCCTTCTTCAAAGAATAGTGGAGGAGGTCATGCGAGGTGGAGCAGCAGGTACACTTAAGCATGAGATAACAATCGGTGAAGGTAAAAACAAGACCACTTGCGGGCCAAAAGACCTAGGTGGCAAGTGATAGACAGAGATTAGGATTCCCACAACCAACAGAATGGATATAAATTCGGCCAACCGGCCACATCTAGTCGTGAATGGCAATGGAACATTAACAAAATATGAGGAATAGGATATTCCACAAACATTCTCGTCCTCGATGACGTGAAAAACCAGCACATTAGTGCAAAAGCATTTGCAACCATCTTTAGCCAGATGTGTTGAGTGGATTACCCATACAAGCCTCTTGCAGATGACTGCAGTATCACAGATGCAAGCCTTCAATAATTTAATTCACTCCATCAGGTATCAAGAAACATTTGGAGGCAATAGCCACTATAAAGGCCTAAGGCCCTGACGATATAGTGGAAATAGTCCTGAAGACTTGTGCTGCAGAAACTACTGCACCCCTTGCCAAGTTACATCATTACTGCCACAACATTTGGATTAATGTTGAAAATTGCCCAGGAATGGCTTGTACACGGAAAGCAGAAATGAAAGAAGAAGGGCCACTGGACTCAAACTATAATTTTTGCTTTGTCATCATACATACTGCTAGACCTGCTAATTTTTTTACCAGCAATTTTTGTTTTTGTTTCAAGTCCAGCCCAGCCAGTTACTATCCCATTATTACACTCTCAAACATCATTGAAGTGATGGAAGGTGTCATCAACTTTATGATCAAGCAACTCTTGCTCAGAAGTAAGGAGACAAGTATGCAACGACTCTGAAGGTATTGCTCTTTAGACAGATCATAATCCTTTGTTCACATTGTTCATTCCAGACATAAAACAAGAATTTTAAAATGTTTATTTGGATTTCAATATTACTAACACACGAACCAAACGATATTATCACAAATAAGAAGGACAAAGACTTGATGGGAATTGTCAAAAACTAGCACGAATGACACCAAATACTGTGTTCAAAATGAACTTACGTGGTCTATATTTATCAGTGTGTGTGTGTTCAATTTAAGCACATAAATGCGGGTAATAAAACATTGAATAGTCATAATAAAATGATAAATAAAAGATGAAGTAGTCTCTCAGAATACGTTTATTTTCCCTTATTTGGAAGATGTGATCAAAACTGCACACATAATATCTTGAGATTTGTGTTTGAAAATAGATTCGTGGTGCTAGCTGTCTGAAGGTAATATTATTCTCAGAAAAGGAGAAAACCATTTGAGTCAATTTACTGAGGCATTTATTCTATAAGTATATGGTACATCAATCAAATATTTGACAGAATCTTGGTGTCAATGGGTAAATGTTTAGTCTATTAAACTTCAAATAGGCCAGAAAGCTTTGCATTTAATACTCTCTTCAGAACAGAAAATTGAAGGTATCAGTATAGAAGAACTAGGATGTTCAGCCCAGAAAAGAAAATGAGTTCTCCTAACGGCTGGATCCTGTTTTAATTTAGGAGAACCAGCCAATGTAGCCAAAATGCTTTCGCTGTTGGAGACTATACTCAAATAGAAAATTTACTTTATTCATTCACGTGATGAGGGCGTCGCTGGCTAGGCAGTATTTATTGGCCATAGGGCAGGTAATAGTTAACCACATTGCTGTGGGTTTGGAGTAGCCTGTCGGCTGGATCACTAACTTCCTTCCCTGAAGGACATTAGTGATCCAAATGGGTTTTTCTGACAATTGGTTCATCATTAGACTCTTAATTCCAGCTTTTTATTTAATTCAAATTCTACTGCATGCCATGGCGGGATTCGAGCCCAGATCCCTTGAACATTACTTGGGTTTCTAGATTAACAACCCAGCAATAATACCACTGGGACATCGCTTCCCCGATTTGTACATATCAAATTAGACTGTGCATGTGGTACATATCTATGTATCAGTGTGCAGCTGAGCAGCTCGAACATTTCAGTTTTTGACAGGACATCTGGACTAGTTGGCAATTCAACGTCACAATAATATTTCACGTTCCAGGCAACAACTAAAACTGGACTGGCTGGAGGCAGTCAATTCTCAATAGACAAGATAGAGTATGGTTTGATTTAGTACCCAAATGAGATTATCGAAATAAGAGGGCTGGATATGATGGGCTGTTGGCAGTCGATCTTTGATCACCATTGTCTTTGATGAGGGATATATTCAGTTGCAAAAAGATAACTGTTTCAAGGTAGAATGAAATGTAAATCAAGGTAAGACACAGGATAACCACAGGTTCATTTATGCACTCACATTAGGCTTTTCATTTCAATCTTCAAACTAGAGAGACTCAAGCTGGAGTTAGCTGGTGGTAAGGATTTCTCATATTTTGTCTAATGCAAAAATACGGATGTTTTAAAAAATATAAATGCCTTTATTAATTAGGTTTTGACTTGGATAACCTTCGTTTATTTATGTCAGTTCTTATATCCATCTTTTCTTTTACAGTTAATTTATTAGCGATCCTGATTCTGTCTGAGGGAGAATGCCGACTCTCTAAACACACTACTCACTATCTGGTGGCCATGGCTTTGGCGGATCTGATGGTCATTATCACTGAGGTCATATTGGTCCAGATCAATTACTATTTCTTCCCGTTGTGTTTCCTGGACCTCACTCCTGTCTGTAGCATACGCTACGTTCTAACGTTTACAGCCAGAGACTGCTCAGTCTGGTTCACCGTAATATTTACCTTTGATAGATTTGTAATGATTTGTTGTGCGAATCTGAAAATTAAATATTGCACTGTAAGAACTGCAGATGTTGTTCTGGCTACAACAGGCATTCTGTTTTGCCTAAAAAACATTCCTTTCTATTTTATACAAGAACCTGTTGAAATAATTGATGAGGTGCCGTGGTACTGTACTTATAAAGATAGCTATCATTCAGACATTGGATGGGTTGCATTTGACTGGCTTGATACTTTCTTAACACCATTGGTCCCATTCGCATGTATTATATTTTTCAATGCTCTGACAGTCAAACATATTTTAGCCACCAGTCGTGTCCGGAGGGACCTGACGCGTCAAATCAAAAGAGCAAATCACTCTGACCCAGAAATGGAGAGCAGAAAGAAGTCTGTGATTTTGCTCTTCACCATATCAGGCAGCTTCATACTTCTATGGCTGACATATGTTTTACTTTTATTTGATGCCACGTATTACTTTGATTATGATTCCTTTTACATATTTCAGCAAGTTGGATTCATGCTTTCTAATGCAAGTTGTTGCACAAACACATTTATATATGTCATAACTCAGTCTAAGTTCAGAAATCGAATCAAAACTGTCATGAAATATTTAGTTAGACCAATTATTAAATTAACTGATACAAACTGACTGACAACATACAAAGATATATCTGGGATAGGAGAACAGGTTATCAATGCACAGTCAGAAGAGCAGGGCATGAAGGAGCTGTGACCATGAGCAAGAGTCAGGTTTTACTTCACAAAAATTGTCAGTGAACTCGTGCATTCAAATCAGAATCATTCAAATACGAAAAAAAATCGGGGGTCGTACTGCAGACATCGATTTTGATCCAGGAATCATGCAATGTCTTGCAATTCGGGCTGTTTTTGAGGCAGTATTGAATCAATGTACCGTATTTCTTTTCAATATCATGTTTTCTACATTTGTAGCCAACATGAGAACAACAGGTTCAATAACATCCTGAAAGAAAGGCCTCTTGTGGCACAGTCAGCATGTTCCATCCCTTGAGCTTTAACCACACCTTGAAGGAAGTTGACTGATGATAGGAAGAGGAATAACATGGAGAAAGGGGAAGAGATGAGTAGAGTGGAGATTAGACAGAGGAGAAGAGTTGACTCGGGTTCCTGTTTTGGTGCTGGAGCTGCTACCTAAGCCTTGCGACTATGCGCTGGAGCTGCAAACTTGACTCCACCATCCTCACAGACTGTTGCTAGTCTTGCTGCCTTTGGCCTTCCAGGACTGTCGTCGGATCTTCTGTCAAAGTCTCCTGCTGTTACTGTCAGGGCTTTCTGGAACTGTTGCTGTTACAGCTAGTAGCCAGTTATAGGATGGGACCTCCTACCCTCCTTAATGAGACAACTATTTTTATATTAAAAATATAGCGACCTGTACATCACAGTTCCTTATCGCAGAGCCTAGCTAGATCTATGTCTGTATAATTGATGCTGCTGCTTCTGCTTTAGTGCTGGCTGTGGCAGCAAAACAGTTCAGGCTCCTCACAAATTGTCTGGCGGTTAACAATTTTGCCAAATCGGACATGACCACAGAAGCATGACACAAATGTGATGGATACTGTTGTTGATTACCAACCACCTTACCTGCCTCCAAGATGTCCAGGAATGCTGCATTTGTCCTGAAGATTGATTGAATGGTAGCCTGACTGTGGAGAGGGGCAGTGTCTTCTTGCCTGTAGATCCTTAGATGTTACGGCACAGAGAATTGTTATCTCCAAACCTTCTACTCCCTGTGTTTGTGAGCTCGTCCTTTCACAGTTACAGCAGCTGGGAGAGTTGAGGATGGGAATTTCACACATCCAGCTCGATCTTAAGAAGAATAGACTCCTATCTACATGGTAAAAAACAAGGACTGCAGATGCTGGAAACCAGAGTCTAGATTAGAGTGGTGCTGGAAAAGCACAGCAGGTCAGGCAGCATCCGAGGAGCAGGAAAATCGACGTTTCGGGCAAAAGCCCTTCATCAGGAATAGAGGCAGGGTGCCTGCAGAATGGAGAGATAAATGAGGGGAGGGGGGTGGGAGTGGGGAGAAAGTAGCATGGAGTAAAATAGGTGAATGGGGGTGAGGATGGAGGTGATAGGTCAGAGAGGAGGATGGAGTGAATAGGTGGAAAGGAAGATAGGCAGGTATGACAGGTCATGAGGGTGGTGCTGAGCTGGAAGTTTGGAGCTGGGGTTAGGTGGGGGAAGAGGAAATGAGGAAGCAGACAAAATCCATATTGATGCTATGGGGTTGAAGTGCTCCGAGGCGGAAGATGAGGCATTCTTCCTCCCGGCGTCACGTGGTGAGGGAGTGGCGGTGGAGGAGGCCCAGGAACTGCATGTCCTCGGCAGAATGGGAGGGGAGTTGAAATGTTGGGCCACAGGGCGGTGGAGTTGATTGGTGCAGGTGTCCCGGAGATGTTCCCTAAAGTGCTCTGCGAGGACGGCTCCTCTACGCTGGGGAGACTGGATGCCTCCTAGCAGAGCGCTTCAGGGAACATCTCTTGGACCCCGCACCAATCATCCCCACCGCCCTGTGACTCAAAATTTCAACTCCCCCTCCCGCTCTGCAGAGCACTTCAACCCCATAGCTTCAATATGGATTTCACCAGTTTCCTCATTTCCTCTTCCCCCACCTCACCCCAGCTCCAAACTTCCAGCTCAGCACTGCCCTCATGACCTGTCCTATCTGCCTATCTTCCTTTCCACCTATTTACTCCACCCTCCTCTCTGACCTATCACCTCCATCCTCACCCCCATTCACCTATTTTACTCTATGCCACTTTCTCCCCACTCCCACCCCGCCCTCATTTATCTCTCCATTCTGCAGGCACCCTGCCTCTATTCCTGATGAAGGGCTTTTGCCCGAAAAGTCAATTTTCCTGCTCCTCGTATGCTGCCTGTCCTGCTGTGCTTTTCCAGCACCATTCTAATCTAGACTCCTACCTACATGTCTGCGCCTTCTGGCACCAGGTTAATAGCTACATGATGCAGGTGTAGGTAACCGAAAGAATAGTTACTGTGCTCCATGAGGGGGTGGCCAACTGTGCTTTCTCAACAGCAAATGGGGTGCAGCAAATGAGGTGGGGCACGTCAGGAATAATTGCCCCACATTGAAGTGCGCCAAAGATAATCGGCAGCCACTCGTGGCATTGGCGTTCCCTTTGCCCCAAAGGTAGCCCTCAGAGACCCTCAAATGGGGACAAACCAGAGGTCGCCCTTACCGCAGCCATTGTGGGAAAGAGAGATGGGTATCCAGCTGGAAGATGCAGAGGAAGACCAGACACTTTTCAGATGTCCTCTCGATGCATTCCCTTCTACTGTAAAAGTTTGCTTTGAGCTCAGGATTGGAACTCTGATATCGGCTTGCTCAACCCTCGTGTGAAAATATCCTTGTGGCCGTGCCAGCATTGCCCTGGCAGCCTTCAGAATGCTGAACCTGAACCCCGCCCTGGTACGTTGAGCATGATAACCATGTTCCCTGTTCTCCTCAGTCCCAGTCCTGCACAGAATCCCCAAC
The DNA here is from genome assembly GCF_037043375.1 of Chiloscyllium plagiosum. NCBI lineage: Eukaryota > Metazoa > Chordata > Chondrichthyes > Orectolobiformes > Hemiscylliidae > Chiloscyllium > Chiloscyllium plagiosum. Next base: position 34,907,672 of record NW_028270179.1, read on the forward strand.
ACTTTACATCCAACTCGGGCCTGTTTGCAAGCACAGGAGTCTTGACCCTGTAATCATCCTGATCCGTCCCTTCGTCAGCTAATTGTAGGATTTGGGGCTAAACCGAACATGACTGGGTTGGAAGTAATGTTTAAAATCTTCCCCATCATGCCCACGTGGCAGACATTCCCTTCCGCACTCACCCACCAGCCAATCTTGTTTTTTGCAGCAGTTCAGAGTAGTGTGCAGTAACCCTGAGAACCCTGTGGCATGTCATGGGCGAAAGCAGGCCATCGCCATGACCAGCAAGACATGATGCTGCTTGCATGAGGTGGATTTATCGGCTACCTGTGGGTAGGACTGCACCTCCCCCAGCAGGGAGAGAGTGGGAACTTGTTCACTCAGATACCGTGGGCCATCACATACTACTGTATAAGTGGCTATGGGGTGGGGGACAGGGACTGTCACAAATCCCGTGCAGGACTTAGACTTTGCAAAAGACATCTGGTGAAAGGTACAGTGGTTTTTGTCAATATTGTCATGAGCAGTTCCGTGATACAACTGTGCTCTCTGGATTGTTCCCAGCACACAAACCGTAAGAAACATCGACTGCACCTGGAGAATCTCCAGGGCATCTCGGGACTTCCTAAGGGTAGCGTCCGAGGCCCAACTGTCTTCAGCTGCTTCATCAATGACCTTCCCTATATCATAAAGTCCAAAGTAGGGATGTTCACCAATGATTGTACAATGTTTAGCACCATTCGTGACTCCTCAGAAACTGAAGAAGTTAGTGTCCCAATGCAACAAGATGGACAATACCAAGGTTAAGGCTGTCAAGTGGCAAGTAACATTCGTGTCACACAAATGTCAGGCCATGACCACCAGCATAAAGAGACAAACTAACCATGGCATTTTTGACATTCAATCGTGTTACCATCACTCGACCCCGCAGTATCGACATCCTGTGAGTTATCATTGATCAGAAACTCAACTGGACTTACTGTAAAAATGCAATGGCTACAAGAGCATGTCAGAAACTCGGAAAACTGCAGCGAGTAACTCACCTCCTGATTCCCAAAATCATGTCCACCTACTATAAGGCATAATGAAGACTGAGATGGAATACTTCCCAATTGTCTGGATGACTGTAGCCCCAACAACTGTCAATATTCTTGACTGCATCCAGGACAAAGCAGACCACTTGATTATCACAGCATCCCTAAGCACCCACTCCCTCCATCACCGACGCTCAGCAGCAGCAGAGTGCACTATCTAAAAGAAGCATTGCAGAAATCACAAACGATCTTCAGACAACACCTTCCAAGCCCACAAGTGCTTTCATCTGGAAGGACAAGGGCAGCAAATATTGTAGAGTGCCACCTCCTTCAAGTTCCCCTCTAAACCACTCAGAACTTAAATGTGGAGCCGTTCACCTATTGGATCCTCCCGGTGACTCAAATACATATAAATAGTTTTCAAAAAGTGAGAGATGCCTTTGCTTGATTTATTGGAATAGTGGCAAACTCTAACAATTGTTCAAAAACCCAAACAACTGGGGACAAATCGGACTGTGGGTAACGTAAATGTCATTGGGTCATCAGGTAGTGAAGAGGGTAAGGCGTTTCCTCACGCCTCTCTCCCGCCCAAACAGCTCTACCGTGCATGCGATCTTGGTCCTTGGGGAGAGAACTGGTGTAGGGAGAGAGGACTGCGTCTCTGCCACATGAACACCCACAGCCAGAGCATCCCCTTGGGAGCCCACCGAGGAAACACCTGGTGCTGACGCTGTGGAGCAGTGTCCCTGGAGGGCGTTGGGCTGTGGAGACAGTGACCTTGGTGCCAGTGTCATTCAGGGGGCTGTGATCCTGGGGCCGGTGTCGCTGGGAGGCTATGAATTTGGGGATGATGTTGCTGAGGCGAGTGTCACTGAGGACAGTGTTGCTGAAGGAAGTTTCACTGAGTTAGTGGGAGGTGGTGACCTTGAGGATGGCGTTGTTGGGAGGTTTGACTGAGGGTGCTGTCATTAGTTTGGTGTCTCTGAGGGTAGTGTCACTGACGGTGATGCTGTTGGGAGATGATGACTGTGGGGATTATATCACTGGGGGCAAGCTAACTGGGACGTGTGTTATTTGGAGAATAGTGTCATCTTGGGTGGTGTTGCTGAAGGTGGTGGGACTTGGGGAGCAGAGTCCCTGGGAAGCGGTGTCACTGGGGTTGGTGCAGCTGGTGTTGGTGCCTCTGCGGGTAATGGCACTTGGGATGGTGAGTTTGCAGGTGGTTTCAATGGAAGGCAGTGACGTTTTGGGTTGTGCCACTGAAAGGTGCTGGCGTCACTAGTTTTGCGGGGTGGGGGGGTGAGGTGGTTCGGAGGCGTCGTATCACGGGGTGTGGTGGAGCTTTGGCTACTGTCACAGGGAGATGGTGACCCTGTGAGTCGTCTCGCTGTGCAGCGGTAATGTTAGGGGTTGTGTTGCTGGGGAAATGAACTGGTTTGGTGAGGGAGGAGCCAGTGGCTGCTGACGACTGCCCAAAGGAGGATTCAGGCTTAGTGGTGGATGCTGGGGAAGAAGCAGTCTTTTCCCAGTAAGATTTTAGATTCCCTGGTTGCCCGACTGAGGATCCCCCTCATCGTCATTGATGATTTCTGGGATTTTCTAGGACAAATTCTCCTTCGTCATGACAGAGTCCAGTTGGCTATAGTCTGCTGGAACGATTTTTAACTGATCTTCTGATGCACCCAAGCCACTTTCTAAGTGTCTCCATGATTAGATTACATACTGTACAGTATGGAAACAGGCCCTTCGGCCCATCAAGTAACTGGCAACTTTTCAGAAAGGTCCTCAGGTTACTTGTGATGAAGGAGAGGCATTTCTTTCCTCCACACGGCATAGCTTTAAATTAAGGGGTGGTAGGTATAGGACAGATGTTAGGAGTAGGTTCTTTACTCAGCGAGTCGTGAGTTCATGGAATGCCCTGCCAGTAGCAGTGGTGGACTCTCCCTCTTTATGGGCATTTAAGCGGGCATTGGATAGGCATATGGAGGATAGTGGGCTAGTGTAGGTTAGGTGGGCTTGGATCGGCGCAACATCGAGGGCCGAAGGGCCTGTACTGCGCTGTATTCTTCTATGTTCTATTACAATTTGATGATGGTGGCACTGTGCTTCTGACATGAAGACTACCATCGCCAGTCTCAACGTCAATGGCAGCACGAAGTCACAACATACAGTCCAGAAGGTTTCAGTCCTCTAGGATAGGAATGGTGTAGTATGTTTCCTGCAAGAAACCCATACCTCACCTACTTCATGGAGTTTCAAGAAAGGGTCTCCAAGAGGCACCTGACCAACAACGCCAGAGGGTTGCCATCGTGTTGACCCCACATTTTCAGCTGGACATCTTGAGGTCCTTGCTTTTCTTTACGTTAACGATGGAAACTGTTATTCTTTATAATAATGATAAGTATAAGGACTGCTTTTCTCTATAATAAAGAAAGAGAATGCTTTTTTCGATAACAGATAAAGGAAGCTATTCTCTATAATATTGATAGGGACGGCTGGTCACTCCATTGAGCACAGCCACTTCTGTTCCCTGCAATAAAGTTAGAGACTGCTGTTCTATATAATAAAGACAGTAACTGCTATTCACCGTAATGTACACACTGCCAGCCATTGTCTACAAAATATGCGGGCACTTCTGCTCTCTGTAGTAAAGCCTGCAACTGCTACTCTGTCCGATAGAGTCAGAGACTGCTGTTCTCAACAATAAAGACGGGGATTGCTATTCCCTATAATAACAACAGGGTCTTCTGTTCTCGGTAACAAAGACTGCTGTTCTCCAAAATCACGACAGGGAGTTCTGTTCTTTTTTAACAAATAGACAGGAACTACTGTTCTCTCTCACAACAACACGGACTGCTGGTCACTGTAATATGCAGAGGGACTGCTGATCTCGACAAGAGAAACCGTTACTGCTGATTTCTATGATAAAGACAGGAACGGCTGCTCTCTATCATAAAGACAAGAACTGCTGTTCACTGTAATATACACAAGGACTGTTGTTCTGTTAAATATGCACAGATACTGCTGGCCTCTAAAATAATGACAAGGACTTTTGTTCACCATAATAAAGACTAGAACTGCTGCTCTCTATTATAAAGATACAGACTGCTCTTCAGTGGAACAATGAAAGGGATTTCTTTTCCGATAATAAAGACCGGAAGTAGTATTCTCTGCAATTATGACAGGGACTGCTGTTCACTGTAATATGCATTTGAGGAGAAAGTGAGGTCTGCAGATGCTGGAGATCAGAGCTGAAAATGTGTTGCTGGAAAAGCGCAGCAGGTCAGGCAGCATCCAGGGAACAGGAGAATCGACATTTCAGGCATAAGCCCTTCTTCCGTAATATGCATTTGGACTGGTAATCACTCCAATAACGACTTGCAATTCACTGTAGCATGTAGAGGGACTGCCGTTCTCTCCAAAATAAACAGGAACTACTCTTCTCTGTAAGAGTCACAGGAACTGCTCTTCATTGTAATTTACACAGGGACTGTTATTCTCTGTAATATTGACAGTGCCTGTTGCGCTGTCTAATATTGACAGGGACTGCTAATCTTTATGAAATAGTCATGGAACGGGCTTCTCTGCAACAATAATTGGAACTGCTCTACTCTACAAGATGCACAACGACAGCTGTCCTCCTCAATATGCATATGGCCTGCTGTTCTCTATACATAAGAACTGTTATTCTCTTTTTTATGCGTAGGAAGTGCTATTATCTATAAGCTACACAGGGACTGCTGTTCTGTTTTATATACACAGAGACCGCTGTTCTCTATAACATAAACATAGACTGCAGTTCTCTGTAACATAGTCAGGGACTGTTGTTCTCCTCATTAGAGCCAGAGACCGCTGTTCTCTGAACCATACAGGGACTGCCCTTCTCGATGTGATCAACAGGCTCTGCTGATCTCCATATTATAGACAGGGACTGCTGTTATCTACACTATAGATAGACTGCTGTTCACTATATAATAGGCAGGGACTGCTTTTCTACATACAACAGACAAGGATTATTGTTCTCTGTAATATTCCCAGGAACAGCTACTCTCTACATTTTATACAGGGACTGCTGTTCTCCTCAATAAATATGGAAATCATGTTCTGTGCATTATATACAGAAAACATCCTTCTCTTTTCTCTGTAATATAGACTGGGAATGTGTTCTCTGTATTATAGACAGGAACTGCTGTTCTCTGTAATACAGTCAAGAACTGGTCTTCTCTGTGACATTGCATGGGACTGCTAGTCTTTACAGTGTACATAGTAACAACTGTCCTCCACAGAATGTACTGGGTCTGCTGTTCTCTTTCATATGCACTGGAATTGTTATTACCTATAATTTACTCAGGGACTACTGTTCTGTTTCATATGCACACGTATTGCTGTTTCCTATAATATCATGAGCGACTACTGTTGTCTATAATATGCATATGAACCGTTGTCTGCAATATAGTTATGGACTGTTCTTTTCTGTATTATAGTCAGGGACTGCTGTTCTCCGTACTGTAGACATGGACTACAGTTCTTTCTAACAACCCTAGCGACTGCTGCTCTTTAAAATTAACATGGGCAATGCTTTTCTCTATATTATATACAGTGTCTTCTGTTACTATACTATAGATGTATGTACTATCTTCTCTATAACATATTTAGGGAATACAATTCTCAATAATAAAAACAGAGATCGCTATTATCTCTAATATACACAGGACTGATGTTCTCTGTAGTATATACAGAAACTGCTCTTCGCAGTAATATGCTCATGGATTGCTTTTCTCCATATTATTGACAGAGACTACTGTATTCTGTAAGAAAGATGGGACATGCTCTTCTCTATAACATTACCTGGCACAGCTGTTCTTCACAATATAAAAAGGGTCTACTTCTCTCCTCGATACAAACAAGGAGTGCTGTTTTATGTAGTGGATACAGGCACTGCTTTTCTCTGTAATATGGACAGTAACTGCTACTCTTTAAAATATACACAGGGATTGCTGTTCTACTTCATACCCACAGAAAATGCTGTTCACTATACTAAACACAGGAATTCCTGTTATCTGATCTACGCAGAGGCTGCTATTCTCTGGAATATACAACTGACCTGCTGGTCTCTGTAATATGCAAACGTTCTACTGTTCTATGTAATATAGGAAATAACTACCTTTCTCCATAATATATGCGGGAACTGGTCTTCACTACCATAGACAGGGAAGAAAGAGGGTTCTGGTGATCTAAGATGGAGGATGGGAAAAATTGTGACTGTAAGAGCTACCCCTTTTTGAGATAGTTTAGGAGTTGGAGATGATTTCCTCGAATTCCAGGTGCAACAATTACTGTTTTATACGCTGTTACATTGGTTTGGAACTTCCGTGGAAATAAATCTAAACAGCGGCACTTTTAAAAGGGAGGAAGACAGACAAAGGCAGCAGCACATGGTAAGCAATGGGAATGGATAAAGAAACCTACACTGTTAACTGACACAGCAGTGATTCTGCACAGTTACTGCCTTTGCTGTTTGAGTTCATGCATCCTTGGACGTTGGAGTGTGTCTAAGAAAAATTAACAAATAGCGAAATTCACAGCTGACCTTAGAGGAACCTGTGCAGGAGAGCTCACAGCACAGGAACAGACAAGTGCATAGTTTTTTAACGTGTAAACTTGCTATAAGTTGAAATACTGAATAGAATGGGTTCTTACTTTTTTACATATATTATTGAAATCTGTCTCTTGATTAAATTTTAAAAACATAAACCATAAATAGTAAGTTAGCCGGGAGCACTGTTTTTAGAACAAGAACACGTTGTTATTTGCTGTGTCTGTAAATTGTGAAGGAGCAAAGATGGCCTTTAGTAGAGTGATATGCTCTTCCTATCGGATGTGGGAGTTTAGGGAGAGTTTCCATGTTACTGATGATTATGCAGTAAGTATGGTTCGTTATTATTTCTACCAGATCACATGGATTAGTTAGAACGACAGTTAGAGGCAATGAGGAATTTACAGGAGCTAGGGGATATGATGGATAGCAGTTATATGTAGGGAGAAAAGTCGCAAATACAGTTAGGTAGATGGGTTAACTCCAGGAAAGGTAGGATTGGGAGGCAGATAGTGCAGGAGTCTTCTGTGGCTACCCCCATTTCAAGCAACTAGACTGTTTTGGAATATATATGGGGTGATGGAAGCTCAGAGGAACATATCATGAACAGTTGAACTTCTGGGATTGAGACAGGTTCTAATGGAATGAGGGGGTACGTCGGGTTACAGCGATCAATTGTGACAGGGGGCATTGCAGTCAGAGGCCCAGACATGCATTTCTTTGGCCAGCAGCGAAATATCAGAACGGTGTCAGAATCAAGCGTGTCTCAGAGAGGGTGCAGAATGTTGTCAACCAGGAGAGGGAGCAGCAGGAGATCATTGTACATATTGGAACCAAAGAAATAGGAAGGGAAAAGAATGCAATTCTCAAGGGACAATATCGAAAGTTAGGCAGGGATTGTCAAAGGAGGTCCTCGAGGGTAGCAATATCTGGATAACTCCGGATGCTACGGGCTACTGAGGTTAGGAATATGAGGATAGAGCTGATTAATGCGTGGCTGGGGAGCTGGTGCATGGGAAAAGCATTCACGTTTTTGGATAATTTAAATATTCTGTGATAGATATGACCTGTACAAGGAGGTCGAATTGGAAGGGGATGTTGGAAGGGGATGAATATCCTGCCCGGGAGATTTACTACAGCTGCTCAGCAGCATTTAAAATAATGATGTGGTGGGATGGGACCCAGGGAAATAGTGAGGCAAGAGATCAATCTGAGACTGGTACAGGTAGGAAAGGTAGCGAGTCAGTCAGTCAGGGCAAGCAGAACAAAGGACAAGGGAGGACCGATAAATTAAATTGAATTTACATCAATGATCTAGATGGAAGATCATTGTGGCAGAGTTGGTAGTAAAATAGCTAATCGTGACATTAGAAGCCCAGCAGGGAAGACAGATGAACTTAGTTCATGGTAAGGAAGATAGGACTGGAATATGTCAGTGGGAAATTAGAAGCAAATTTGTCAGGAGATTTCAGTTATTTGCAAGAATAATAGGATGGACATGGAAGAGGATTTTAACTTTCCAAATATAGATTGGGACTGCCTTAGTGTTAAGGGTTTAGGTGGGCAGGAATTTGTTAAGTGTGTACCAGAAAATTTTCTGATTCAGTCTATGAATGCTCCTACTGGGCAAGGTGCAAGACTTGATCTACTCTTGGGAAATAAGCCAGGCTGGTGAGAGAGTTGTCAGTGAGGGAGCACTTTGGGGCAAGTGACCATAATTCTATCAGTCTTGAAATAGTAATGGAACACGTTAGACTGGATCTTAAAGTTGAAATTCTAAATTGGAGGAAGGTTAATTTTGACATTATTAGGCAAGAATTTTCAAATGTTGATTGGGGGCATAGTTCGTAGGTAAATGGAGAACTGGAAAATGGGAAACCTTCAAAAATGTAAGTTCAGAGACAGTATGTACCTGTTAGGGTGAAAGGAAAGGTGTAGGGAATACTGGATGACTAGAGAAATTGAGGTTTTGCTTCAGAAAAAGAAGGAAGATATGTCAGGTATAGACAGGAGGAATCAAGTGAATCCTTAGAAGAGTATAAAGGCAGTTGGAGTATACCTAAGGGGGAATCAGGAAGACAAAAATGGGGCATGAGATAGCTTTAGCAAATAGTGTTAATAAGAATGCAAATGGTTTTTATAGATACAAAAGGGTAACTAGGGAGAGAATAGGGCCCTTCAAAAATCAGCAAGGCAGCCTATGTGCGGAGCCACAGGAGATGGGGGAGATACTATGGAAAATAAAGAACATGAAAGCATGGGAAACGTTAAAGGCGATCTGTTACAAGAGGTCTGTGGAATGCTACACTAGCGAAAAGGTCACTGTGCGAGATGGGATAAAAATAGCGGAATGCTGCTGCATCAATGAGCAGAGTCAGGTTTGGGCTGAAAGGTCACTATGGTAGGATGAGATAACAACAATTAGTAAAGTCAGCCTGCTAAATATCATCATGGCAGTTTAAGACAGGTCGTGACAATAAATATTTAGAACATGACATTAAATATTTAATCAGTAGTTAGCAGGGTCAGCCTGGGACAGGACACCATTGCGGTAGACGGGGTAGTAAAATATCTAATCATGGCATTAGAATAATATTAAGTAGGGTCTAGATGGAAGATCATTGTGGCAGAGTTGGTAGTAAAATAGCTAATCGTGACATTAGAATAATATTAAGTAGAATGTAGGAAGAACTATAGTGGCAGAAATAGAGAGATAATAGGAAATAACATTACTGGTTTAATATATATCTGGAGTGAGGTAATTCTGACTAACACAATTTCAAAATAACTAAATTGAATTCATCGGTCAGGATCTTCCTCTAACAAGTCTGTGCGGACTATTCTTAATTGACCCCTACCTTTCCAAGTGTGATTCATCCTTCCCCCAGAATTTTCTGAATATTTTCCTTCCAACTGATGGCAGACCATCTGTTGTGTAATTACCTGGCCAATCCCTGTTGCCCTTCTTGAACAAATGAACCACATTAGCTATCCTCCAATTATTCGTCACTTTGCCTGTAGCCAGCAAAGCATCACATATATCCACCAGGGCACAAGCCTCGTGTGCCTCCCATAGCAGTTTGGGATACATTTTATTGGATATACCTATGAAAATATTTAATACCTCGTCCTTATTGGTCGTAACATGTTCTAGAATCTCGCCATCCCAACTGAAATCCCTGGCTACAATGCCTTACTCTTTTGGGAATATAGATGAGAAGTGGACCTCATCCACTTCTTCTGGCTCCATGCCAAAGTTGCGCCTTTAGTTTGTAAAAGGGCCCAGTCCCTCCCTGATAATCTCCTTACTCCAATTATAATTATCAAATCACTCTCGGCTTTTCCTTCACAGTACCTGCTAAAGGTTGTTCGTTGCCATTATTTGCTCTTCATTTTTAAGGACCCTCTTGCACTATGTATATTTGGCGAAGGCCACTTTTCATTGGATTATCACTATCATTTGATAGCATCTGCTTATCACTACAATGCCCTCTATCTCTAGCCTCTTCCAGTCACTATTAGCTTTCGTAACTCTGTAACCTGCTGCAGCCTCCCCTGCTAAAACCATCCCTGCTAAAAACATCCATGTATCTGTTATATTCTTTTGATTGCTGTAATCAATTGTAGTCCCTTCTACTGTCTTTGTCTGTAATCTGTTCTAGTCTGATTAAACCTTGGTAACGCTATAATCTCATCTAGTGCCTGCAAATCTCAGCATTACTAACTTCACCCAGTCTCTATAACTATTCCAGCTTCTGTAATCATCTGGAACCTCCACAGTCCTCTCTTTTGCTGTAACCTCCTCGAAGTAATTTCGAAGTAATTAATTAATTAATTAATTTTATTGTGGCATGTACACAAATCAGTAGAGTAAAAAAGTTCATAGTTACCACTTACTACACTGTCTCAGATACAATGGTACCTAGGTATAGACTCTTCAGAACACAGAGCCTTCTCCACGGTCCAGAGTCTCTAGGTGCAATCGTTACTAGAAGAATGCAGAAATGATGATAAAAGCAATTGCATTGCCATTCTTTGTAGCATTCCCCGTCAGAGAACCATTTGCATCTCTGTAAATTGAGCTGGATTGTATAAACTTTCCTTTGAATGTCACTTTCTCAGTTCCCCCTCTATATCCATAAATTAATTACGTTTTGACAATCCTCATGATCACTATACATTCGTCCAATTATTGTAACACTAATCAGTTCTTACCGACCCGACAGATCTCTCCATGTCTGTAAACTCCACCACGCTCTAAAATCATTCCTCTATGACCTCTAGTCAATTGAACATTCCGTACCTATGTCAACTTCGTCGGGATAAATATTGTAAGTCTGTACAAAGTTTTTGATCGATGTAAACCCCTCCAGCAGTCAGTATCCTGGGTAGCAAAACCAGGATTTTCTGTAAAAGCTCAACAGGTCCGGCAGCATCTTGAAGAGAAATCAAAGTTATCGCTTTTGGTCCGGTGGTCCTTCCTCAGATCCGAATATTCCTGGAACCGTCCAGGCCAATTGAATTGTCTTCAGTCGCTAGATCCTTCATTATCTGTATGATCTGTGTAAGCTCCTGTAAACCACGTCACCCATGAAAAGTGCCACGGTCTCTTCAGCAGTCCCTCTTGGTGGAATATCTTCCTGGCCGAAAACTCACTCTATCGTTAACTTTCTCAGGGACACAATGCTGCTACTGTCTTAAAAAATGTCCCCCTCTCTGTAAACTACTCGAAATCATCCAAATCTGTTTATCTTCACAAACTCCTGCAACTCCTACAGCCTTTCATCTTTACGTAACCTCTTTCAATCTCAATAACGCTATCAATCTGTGGAAACTCTAGAACCCTGCTTATTTTTCTCATCCTCTTAGATCGCCACAAAACTCCGATCTGTGTAACCCACTCCAATGCCTGTGAAACTATTGATCCGGTTCCTACAAGACTCACGCTCGATGTAACATCCTCCTGTAGCTGTGACCCATCCTGTCAATGTAACCTCTGTAGACTCTCCATCCATCTGCTTATCTCCATAACCTTCTCCAGCTCTTACAACACGATTGTTTTAACTTCACCCTCTCCTATAACTCTCCCTACATGAGTAATTTCCTGCATTTACTGCGAGACTCCCAAACCATGAAACCTCCTCAAGCCCCTGGATTTCTCCCGACCTCTGCAGCTTCCTTCATCACTATGAACTCCCAGAATTACAAAAGCTTTTCTTTCAATGCTGCCATTCTCCTAATGTTTGCAAAACACACTTGTCGTGATATCCTTCCTTATCTCTGTAAGCTGAACATTGCAGAGTATAACTTAATTCTTTAAAACGTTACCTCAAGCGTCGGAGTCCTCAATTTCTATTTTCAGCAGTGGGAAGAGGGGACTCTTGGACCAGGGGCCTGCCGGGAACTTAAATGCTTAAAACTTTACCTTGAGCATCTGAGCACTCGATTTCTGTTTTCACCAGCAGGAAGAGCGGGAGCTTGGACCAGAGGCCTGCTGGGAAAGGTGTCACCTATTTAAATCTTCAGATCTGACTTCGGAGGGCAGAGGTTTCTGGAAAAGGTGGGCACTTTTTTTTCCCTACAGCTATATAAGTGAGTGTTTTCTGCGATATATAAGAGTTATAGGAAAGTAATTACTCCTCGGCATGAAGAAAGCTGGGTAACTGTTAGAAAAGAGAAGAAACTGTCAACACAAAGATCCTCTGTGGTCGTTCCCCTGAAAAACAAGTATACCATTTTGGATACTTTTGGGGGGACGATTTATAAGGTGCATGCATTGGGGGTGCAGATCTCTGGCACTGAGTCTGTCCCTGTTGCTCAGAAAGGAAAGGGGGAAAGGAGGAGGGCGTTAGTCATTGGGGACTCAATAGTTAGAGGGTCAGATAGAAGACTTGTTGGGAACGAAAAAGACTCAAGGTTGCCTCTCAGGTGCCAGAGTCCGTGATGTCTTGGATCATGTCTTTGGCGTCCATAAGGGAAAGGGTGACCTGCCAAGTCGTGTTCCAAATAGGTGCCAACGATATATGTAGAAAGAGGGATAGGGATGCAAGACAGGATTTCTGGAAGTGAGGGTGGAAGCTGAGAGCTAGAACAAAGAGAGTTGTTACCTCTGGTTTGTTACTTGTGTCACGTCACAACAAGGCGAGAAACAGGGAGAAATATCAACCGAACACGTGGCTGCAGGGATGGAGCAGAAGGGAGGATTTCAGGTATATGGATAATTGGAGCTCATCCTGGGGAAGGTGGGAACTCTACAAACAGGACGGTCTTCACTTGAACCAGAGTGCTGCTGAGACCCTGGGTGGGAAATTTGCGAGTGATATTTGGGTGGGTCTAAACTAGTTCAGCAGGGTGACGGGAACCTGGAGTGTAGTTCCAGTGCACAGGAGGATGTGAATAAGGAAGACATGGACAGGATTTCACGTTCACAGGAGTGTGCTGGTAGACAGCAAGCTGGTTTGAAATGTGTCTACCTCAATGTCAGGAGTATCTGGAAAAAGCTTGGTGAGCTTGCAGCATGGACAGGTACCTGAGATTTTGATGTTGTGGCCATTTCAGAGGTATGGATACAGCAGGGTCAGGGATAGATGCTGTAGATTCCAGGGTTTAGATCTTTCATTAAGACCAGGGAAGGTGGTAAAAGAGGGGTTAGTATGGCTTTGTTAGTCAAAGACAATATAACGGTGGATGAAAGAATTTTTGATGAGAACACGTCTACTGAGATGATATTTGTTGAGGTTAGAAACAGGAGAGGAGATGTCACACTGCTGGGAGGTTTTTATAGGCCTCTGCAAAGTTCCAGAGATGTGGAGGAAAGGAATGGCAAAACGATTCTGATAGGAGCGAAAGGAACAGAGTGGTCATTATGGGGGATTTTAACTTCCGAACACTAACTGGAAATGCTATAACTCTTGTAAGTCGGATGGATCCGTTTTTGTTCAATGTGTGCAGTGTGTCGAAGGCCCGACAAGAGGGGAGGCCACATTGGATATGGTGCTTGGTCATGAACGAGGCCAATTGTTTGATTGGTGAGCACTTTGGCGAGAGTGACCATAATGCGGTTATGTTTAGTTTTGCGATGGCAAGGGATAGGGACATGCCTGAGGACAGGTGTAAGAAATGGGGCAAGGCCAATTATAATGCAAATAGGCAAGACTTAGGAGGCATAGAATGGGTAAGCAAAATGCAGGGGATGGGGTAATCGAAATGTGGAGCTGTTTTAAGGAATAGATATTGCGTAACCTTAATAGGTATGGCTCTGTCAGGCAGGGAGGAAGTGATAAGCTAAGGGAACCATGGTTTACTAAAGACCTTTCATCTCTTGTTAAGTGGATGAGGGATGCTTATGTGACATTCAGACGCGATGGTTCAGTTGAGGTGATGGGCAGTTACGGATTACCTAGGAAGGATATAAAGAGAAAGGTTAGAAGAGCAAAGAGGGGGCATGAGCAGGCTTTAGCATGTAGAATAAATGAGAACCCTAAAGCTTTCTATAGGTATGCAAGGAATAAAAGGATGCCTAGGGTAGGAATAGGGCCAGTCAAAGACAGAAGTTGTGTGTCAATCCTATGGAGATTGGAAAGGTGCTAAACTCACTCGCAAAAGGAGAATATTGTCGAAGATAAGAATGAGATACGGGCTATTAGCCAGAAGGGTTTGAGATTAGTAAGGAGGAGGTGTTATCAATTCTAGAAGTTGTGAAAGTAGGTAAGTACCCTGGGCTGGATGGAATTTATCCGAGGATTCTAGGGAGGAGATGGCTTCGCCTTTGGCCTTGATCTTTAAGGTGTGATTGTCTGCAGGTTTAATGCCAGAGGACTGGAGGATTGCAAAAGTTGTGCCCTTGTTCAAGAAGGGCAGTAGAGATTACCCAATTAATTATAGACCAGTGAGCCTTACGTCTGTTGTAGGAAAAGTTTTGAAACGGGTTATAAGAGATAGGATTTATAATCCTCTAGTAAGCAACAATTTGATTGGAGATAGTCAACAATGTTTGACTATCAACATTTGCCGAGAGATGTGAGGGAGGAGCGAAGGACTGATAGGAAGGTGAGTAGAAAACACTTTTTGAACAGAGCAGAGAGAGGCGGAGATAAATGTGGGCTGCCGGGAAGTTTTTAAGTGGGCGAGATCGGGTTTACAGGATTCTGAAGGGAGAGGGTGAACAACCATAAATCGTGGTACATATTAGTACCATTGATATAGCCAGAAAAGGGATTGAGGATCTGAAAAGTGACTATAGAGAGTTAGGTTGGAAGCTGAAGAGCAGGACGAGAAGATCAATGATTTCGGATTTGCTACCGGTGCTACGAGATAGTGAGGTGAGGAAGAGTCAGACGTGGCTGCGCGGCTGCTGCAGGAGAGAGGGCTTCAAATCTCTAGACCATTGGGATCCTTCTGTGGAAGGTGGGACCTGCACATGAAGGAACTGAACTGGATGGGCACAAACGTCCTGTTTGGGAGATTTGCTCGTGTGATTTGGGAGGGTTTAAACTAGTTTGGCGGGGAGGGGGGGTGGGAATCAGAGCCACGTATCTGAGAGGGGGGGCAGCTGCAGATGGGGCAGTGACAGGATGTAGTGAATCTATCAAAAAGGTTTCTTACACGATGAAACAAAGGGATTGGTTAAAGTGTGTGTCTGCTTTAACATAAGGAGTGTCAGAAATAAGAGTGACAAACTTAGAGCATGAATCAGTACTTGGTGCTATGATGTTGTGGTCATAACGGAGGCGTGCGTTTCACAGGGACAGGAATGGTTGCTTGATGTTGCAGGGTTTAGAACGTTTAAAAAGAACAGGGAGGGTTGAAAAAGAGGACGGGGTGCAGCATTGCTAATCAAGAGTGCATCACAACTACAGAAACGAAGGTTATTGAGGAAGGTTTGTCTACTGAGTCAGTATGGGTGGAAGTTAGGAACAGCAAGGGAACAGCCACGTCATTGGGGGTTTCTATAGATACCCTAATAGCAGTAGAGAGATTGAAGAACTCATAGGTGGGCAGACTTTGGAAAAATGCAGATGTTGCAGGGTTGTTGTTATGGGTGATTTCAACTTTCCCAGTATCGACTAGAACCAACTTAGTGCACATGGTTTGGATGGAGCCGTTTTTGTCAGGTGTGTTCAGGAAGGTTTCCTTTCTCAGTATGTAGTCAGACCAACGAGGGGTGAGGCCATTTTGGATTTGGTGCTCGGCAGTGAGCCAAAACAGGTGTCAGATCTCGGGGTGGGAGAGCACTTTGGTGACGGTGATCACAGCTGCCTTACATTTACCATAGTCTTGGAGAGGGAAAGGAGCAGTTACCAAGGGAAGATATTTAATTGGGGGAAAGGAAATTATGATGCTATCAGACAGGAGTTGGGAAGTACAGATGGGAGCAATTGTTCCATAGAAAGGGCACAGCAGGCATGTGGAGACTGTTTAAGGAGCAGTTGTTGCGAGTGACGCACAAATTTGTTCCTCTGAGACAGGTAAGAAGGGGTAAGATTAGATGACGAGAAGAGAGGACTTTCTCTTCAAAAGGAAGAAGGCAGCTTACATGAGGTGGAGGAAACAAGGATCTAGCACAGCTTTAGAGGATTAAAGGTTTGCTGGAAAAGAGCTTAGAAATGGACTGACGAGAGCCAGGAGTGGGCACTAAAAAAACATGGCAAAAAGGATTAGGGAGAACCTAAAGGCATTTTACTCATAGGTGACGAATAAGAGATTGATCAGGGAGAAGGTAGGGCGGATCAGGGATAGCGTAGGGAACTTGTGTGTGGAGTGCGAGCAGATACGGGAAGCCCGAAATGAGTATTCTGCTTCGATTTTCACTAAGGAAAGACACCTTTTTGTGAATGAGAACTTTGAAGAACTGGGAGACAGGTTTGACTGGATCAATATCGATGAAGTTGATGTGCTGGAAATTTTGGAAAACATTAAGATTGATAAGTCCCGAGGGCCAGACCTGATTTACCCCGAGGCTGCTCCAGGAAGCAAGAAAGGAGGTTGTTAAGCCGCTGGTGAAGATCATTGCCTCCTCACTCTCCACGGGAGTCGAACCAGAGGATTGGAACGAGGCGAATGTTTTTCCTGATTTCAA
The DNA here is from genome assembly GCF_037043375.1 of Chiloscyllium plagiosum. Lineage (NCBI taxonomy): Eukaryota > Metazoa > Chordata > Chondrichthyes > Orectolobiformes > Hemiscylliidae > Chiloscyllium > Chiloscyllium plagiosum. Next base: position 34,924,380 of record NW_028270179.1, read on the forward strand.
GAAGAGTATTAGGGAATCCCTGGCAACTACAGACCAGTAACTCTTTTGTCTGTGGTCAGCAAAGTTTTAGAAAGAATTCTGAGTGTTAGGCTTTATGACTATTTGGAAAAGCATAGTGTGATTAAAGTGGTCAGCATGGCTTTGTGAGAGGCAGGTCATGACTCATAAATCTTGTGAGTTCTTTGAGGAGGTGACAAGACAGGTCGATGAAAGTTGAGAAGTGGATGTGGTGTATATAGATTTCAGCAAGGCATTTGATAAGTTTCTCCATGGTACTCTCATTCATAAAGTCAGGAAGTATGGGATACAGGGAGATTTAGCTATCTGGATTCAGTATTGGCTGGCTGACAGAAGGCGGAGAGTGGTTGTAGATGGAAAGTATTCTGCCTGGAGGTCAGTGTTGAGTGGGGTCCCACTGCGGTCTGTTCTTCGGCTACTGCTTTTTGTAGTTTTTATAAATGACTTGGATGAGATGGTTGAGGGGTGGGTTGGTAAATTTGCAGATGACACAAAGGTTGGAGGTGTCGTCAATAGTTTCGAGGGGCATGGGAACCTAGACTGTAGCTTTAGGGTGCAGGACCTAGAGTGTAGGGAGGTTAGGAACATGGCACCAATCTCAAAGGAGGGTGCCTGTAAACAGGAAAGTGGCTTGAAGTGTATATACTTCAATGCAAGAAGTATACGAAATAAGGTAGGTGAACTTGCAGCGTGGGTTGGTACCTGGGATTTCGATGTTGTGGCTATTACGGAGACATGGGTAGAACAGGGACAGGATTGGCTGTTGCAGGTTCCAGAGTTTAAATGTTTTAGTAGGGTCAGAGGTGGGGGTAAAAGAGGGGGAGGTGTAGCATTGCTTGTCAAAGATAGTATTACAGCGGTGGAAAGGACGATGGATGAAGACTCGCCGTCTGAGGTAGTTTGGGCTGAGGTTAGGAATAGGAAAGGTGAGCTCACCCTGGTAGGAGTTTTCAACAGGCCTCCTAATAGTCCTAGACACGTAAAAGAAAGGATTGCGAGGATGATTAAGGAGAAGAGTGAAAATAATAGGATGGTTTTTATGGGGGATTTTAACTTTCCAGATATTGACTGGGAAAGCTTTAGCTCGAGATCGTTAGATGGGTCAGTGTTTGTCCAATGTGTGCAGGAGGGTTTCCTGACACAATATGTAGACAGGCCAACTAGAGGTTTTTTTAGATTAGATTAGATTACTTACAGTGTGGAAACAGGACCTTCGGCCCAACAAGTCCACACCGCCCCGCCGAAGCGCAACCCGACCCATACCCCTACATTTACCCCTTACCTAACACTACGGGCAATTTAGCATGGTCAATTCACCTGACCTGCACATCTTTGGACTGTGGGAGGAAACCGGAGCACCCGGAGGAAACCCACGCAGACACGGGGAGAACGTGCAAACTCCACACAGTCAGTCGCCTGAGGCGGGAATTGAACCCGGGTCTCTGACGCTGTGAGGCAGCAGTGCTAACCACTGTGCCACCATGCCACCCAGGTGAGGCCATACTGGATTTGGTTCTGGGTAACGAATCAGGCCAGGTGTTAGAATTGGAGGTAGGTGAGCACTTTGGGGACAGTGACCACAATTTGGTGACTTTTACTCTAGTGATGGAGAGGGATAAGTGTGCACTGCAGGGCAAGAGTTATAGCTGGGGGCAGGGAAATTATGATGCGGTGAGGCACGACTTAGGATGTGTGGCTTGGAAAAGTAGGCTTCAAGGCAAGGTCGTAATTGATATGTGGAGCTTGTTCAAGGAGCAACTATTGAGTGTCCTTGATAAGTATGTACCTGTCAGGCAGGGAGGAAAGGGTCGTGCGAGGGAGCCGTGGTTTAATAAGGAATTGGAATCCCTTATTAAATGGAAGAGGGCAGCCTATGTATAGATGAGGCGTGAAGGTTCAATTGGGGCGATTGAGAGTTATAAGGTCGCCAGGAAGGACCTGAAGAGAGAGCTAAGAGCAGCAAGGAGGGGACATGAAAGGTCCTTAGTTGGTAGGATTAGGGAAAACCCTAAGGGTTTCTATAGGTATGTCAGGAATAAAAGAATGACTAGGGTAGGAATAGGTCCAGTCAAGGATAGTAGTGGGAAGTTGCGTGTGGAGGCTGAAGAGATTGGGGAGACACTGAATGAATATTTTTCGTCAGTATTCAATCAGGAACAGGACATTGTTGTCAATGTGAGTACTGAGTCACAATTAAGTAGAATGGATGGCTTTGAGGTATGTAGAGAAGAGGTGTTGGAAATTCTGGAAAGGGTGAAAATAGATAAGTCCCCTGGGCCTGATGGCATTTATCCTAGGATTCTCTGGGAAGCAAGGGAGGAGATTGCAGAGCCATTGGCCTTGATTTTTATGTCCTCGTTGTCTACAGGAGTAGTGCCAGAAGATTGGAGGCTAGCAAATGTGGTTCCCTTGTTCAAGAAGGGGAGTAGGAATAACCCTAGTAACTATAGGCCGGTGAGTCTCACTTCTGTTGTGGGCAAAATCTTAGAGAGAATTGTAAGGGATAGGATTTATGAACATCTGGATAGGAATAATGTGATCAAGGATAGGCAGCATGGTTTTGTGAAGGGCAGGTCGTGGCTCACAAACCTTATTGAATTCTTTGAGAAGGTGACTAAGGAGGTGGACGAGGGGAAAGCGGTAGATGTGGGGTATATGGATTTTAGTAAGGCGTTTGATTAGGTTCCCCATGGTAGATTACTGCAAAAAATACGGAGGTATGGCATTGAGGGTGAGTTGGAGGTTTGGATTAGGAATTGGCTGGCTGGAAGAAGACAGAGGGTAGTAGTTGATGGCAAAGGTTCATCTTGGAGTGCCGTCACTAGCGGTGTTCCGCAAGGATCTGTTTTGGGACCATTGCTGTTTGTCATTTTTATAAATGACCTGGAGGAGGGGTTAGAAGGTTGGGTGAGCAAGTTTGCGGATGATACGAAAGTCGGAGGAGTTGTAGACAGTGAGGAAGGATGTGGCAGGTTAAAGCGGGATATAGATAAGCTGCAGAACTGGGCAGAAAGGTGGCAAATGGAGTTCAATGTGGCTAAGTGTGAGGTGATTCACTTTGGTAAGAGTAATAAAAAGATGGGGTACTGGGCTAATGGTCGGATACTTAGTAGTGTGGATGAACAGAGGGATCTTGGTGTCCATGTACACAGATCTTTGAAAGTTGCCACCCAGGTAAATAGTGCGGTGAAGAAGGCATATGGCGTACTGGCTTTTATTGGTAGAGGAATTGAGTTCCGGAGTACTGAGGTCATGATGCAGTTGTATAAGACTCTGGTGCGGCCGCATCTGGAGTATTGTGTGCAGTTTTGGTCGCCATACTATCGGAAGAATGTGGAGGCACTGGAACGGGTGCAGAGGCGGTTTACCAGGATGTTGCCTGGTATGGTAGAAAGATCGTATGAGGAAAGGCTGAGGCACTTGGGGTTGTTTTTATTGGAGAAAAGAAGGTTTAGGGGGTGACTTGATAGAGGTGTACAAGATGATTAGGGGTTTAGATAGGATAGACAGTGAGAATCGTTTTCCACGTATGGAGTCAGCTATTACAAGGGGGCATAGCTTTAAATTAAGGGGGGGGTAGATATAGGACAGATGTTAGGGGTAGGTTCTTTACTCAGCAAGTCGTGAGTTCATGGAATGCCCTGCCAGTAGCAGTGGTGGACTCTCCCTCATTATGGGCATTTAAGCGGGCATTGGATAGGCATATGGAGGATAGTGGGCTAGTGTAGGTTAGGTGGGCTTGGATCGGCGCAACATCGAGGGCCGAAGGGCCTGTACTGCGCTGTATTCTTCTATGTTCTATGTTCTAATTCTTCACGAATACTGAAACATTTATGCTTTCTGGTTCAGATGAATGAGAGGCGATCTTATTCAACCATAAGGATACCTAGGGCGCTTGACAGGGTTAATGTTCAGAACACGTTTTCACTAGTGGCCGAGTCTGGAGCAAGATAGCATGATTAAAACGTTAGGGAACACTAATTTAAAACCATGGCATGAGCAACTTTCTTCTCTCACATGTTAGTGAATGTCTGGAATTTACCACCCCAGAGCCGTGTGGAGGTTACATCTTGGAAAGTATACAAAGAGGAGTGGATAGAAATTTGGAATATCGGTGAGTTTTTGCCAATGAAGAACAGACAAAGAAGAGAAGTTGAGGATTGTGGTATTTCAGTCTTGGTGTCATAGATTTTGTGATGTTGTGGCCATCACGGAAACGTGGATAGATGTGGGACAGGAGTGGCTGTTGGAGGTTCCTGGTTACAGGTGTTTCAGTAAGATTAGGGAGGGTGGGAAAAAAGGAGGGGGGGTGGCATTGCTAATTAGAAATGGTATAACGGCTGCAGAAAGGAAGTTTGAGGGGGATCTGCCTCTGGAGGTAGTATGGGCTGAAGTCAGAAATAGGAAAGGTGCAGTCACCTTGTTGGGTGTTTACTATAGGCCCCCCAATAGCAGCAGAGATGTGCAGAAACAGATTGGGAAACAGATTTTGGAAAGGTGCAGAAGCCACAGGGTCGTAGTCATGGGCGACTTCAACTTCCCAAATTTTGATTGGAAGCTCTTTAGATCAAGTAGATTGGATGGGGCGGTGTTTGTGCAGTGTGTCCAGGAAGCTTTTCTAACGCAGTATGTAGATTGTCCAACCAGAGGGGAGGCCATATTGGATTTGGTACTCGGTAATGAACCGGGACAAGTGGTGGGCTTGTTAGTGGGTGAACATTTTGGTGATGGTGACCACAATTCTGTGACTTTCACCTTGGTTATGGAGAGAGATAGGTGCGCACAACAAGGTAGATTTTATAATTGGGGGAAGGGAAATTACGATGCTGTAAGGCAGGATTTGAGGAGCATACGTTGGGAGCATAGGCTGTCAGGGAAGGATGTGGTGGAAATGTGGAACTTTTTCAAAGAGCAGATACGACGTGTCCATGATATGTATGTACCTATCAGGCAGGAAAGAAATGGTCGTGTGAGGGAGCCTTGGTTGACGAGAGAGGTTGAATGTCTGGTAAAGAGGAAAAAGGAGGCTTACATAAGGTTGAGGAAACAGGATTCAGACAGAGCAGTGGAGGGATACAGGATAGCCAGAAGGGACCTGAAGAAAGGGATTAGGAGAGCTAAGAGAGGGCATGAAAAATCGTTGGCGGATAGGATCAAGGATAACCCCAAGGCATTTTATGCGTATGTGAGAAACCTGAGAATGACGAGAACGAGGGTAGGTCCGATCAAGGACAGTAGTGGGAGACTGTGTATTGAGTCGGAAGAGATAGGAGAGGTCTTGAACAAGTACTTCTCTTCAGTATTTACGAACGAGAGGGACCGTATTGTTGAAGAGGAGAGTGTGAAATGGACTGGTAAGCTAGAAGAGATACCTGTTAGAAAGGAAGATGTGTTGGACATTTTGAACAACTTGAGGATAGACAAGTCCCCCGGGCCTGATGGGATATATCCTAGGATTATGTGGGAAGCAAGAGAGGAAATTGCATTACCGTTGGCAATGATCTTCTCGTCTTCACTGGCAACGGGGGTGGTACCAAGGGACTGGAGAGTAGCGAATGTTGTGCCCCTGTTCAAAAAAGGGAATAGGGATAACCCCGGGAATTACAGGCCTGTTAGTCTTACTTCTGTGGTAGGCAAAGTAATGGAAAGGGTACTGAGGGATAGGATTTATGAGTATCTGGAAAGACACTGCTTGATTAGGGACAGCCAGCACGGATTTGTGAAGGGTAGGTCTTGCCTTACAAGTCTTATTGAATTCTTCGAGGAGGTGACCAAGCATGTGGATGAGGGAAGAGCAGTGGATGTAGTGTACGTGGATTTTAGTAAGGCATTTGATAAGGTTCCCCATGGTAGGCTTATGCGGAAAGTCAGGAGGCATGGGATAGAGGGAAATTTGGCCAATTGGATAGAAAACTGGCTAACCGGTCGAAGGCAGAGAGTGGTGGTAGATGGTAAATATTCAGCCTGGAGCCCAGTTACAAGTGGAGTTCCGCAGGGATCAGTTCTGGGTCCTCTGCTGTTTGTAATTTTTATTAATGACTTAGATGAGGGAGTCGAAGGGTGGGTCAGTAAATTTGCAGATGATACGAAGATAGGTGGAGTTGTGGACAGTGAGGAGGGCTGTTGTCGGCTGCAGAGGGACTTAGATATGATGCAGAGCTGGGCTGAGGAGTGGCAGATGGAGTTCAACCCTGCCAAGTGTGAGGTTGTCCATTTTGGAAGAACAAATAAGAATGCGGAATACAGGGTTAATGGTAGGGTTCTTAGTCAGGTGGAGGAACAGAGGGATCTTGGGGTCTATGTACATAGATCTTTGAAGGTTGCCACTCAGGTGGATAGAGTTTGTAAGAAGGCCTATGGAGTATTATCGTTCATTAGCAGAGGGATTGAATTCAAGAGTCGTGAAGTGATGTTGCAGCTGTACAGGACTTTGGTTAGGCCACAGTTGGAGTACTGTGTGCAGTTCTGGTCGCCTCACTATAGGAAAGATGTGGAAGCTTTGGAGAGGGTGCAGAGAAGATTTACCAGGATGTTGCCTGGAATGGAGAGGAAGTCGTACGAGGATAGGTTGAGAGTTCTCGGCCTTTTCTCGTTGGAACGGCGAAGGATGAGGGGTGACTTGATAGAGGTTTATAAGATGATCAGGGGAATAGATAGAGTAGACAGTCAGAAACTTTTTCCCCGGGTACAACAGAGTGTTACAAGGGGACATAAATTTAAGGTGAAGGGTGGAAGGTATAGGGGAGATGTCAGGGGTGGGTTCTTTACCCAGAGAGTGGTGGGGGCATGGAATGCGCTGCCCGTGGGAGTGGTGGAGTCGGAATCATTGGCGACCTTTAAGCGGCATTTGGATAGGTACATGGATGGGTACTTAATCTAGGTTAGAAGTTCGGCACAACATCGTGGGCCGAAGGGCCTGTTCTGTGCTGTATTGTTCTATGTTCTATGTTCTATGTTCTATTAGATTAGACTAGATTAGAATAGATTCCCTACAGTGTGGAAACTGGCCCTTCAGCCCGCACCGACCCTCCGAAGAGTAACTCAGCCCCCTCTGACTAATGTACCTAACACGATGGACAATTTAGCATGGCCAATTGACTTGACCTGTCATTGAATGGTGATGCAGGGCTTGAGAGGCTGAATGGCCTACACCTGCCAACTGAATGTCTCATTCGACTTCGGTCCAGGTTATTTGTCACCTTTGTCCTCCTCGAGCTCAGTGTCACATGGTGCCTGAACACTTTATGAAGTTTTGCAATGTTGGAATGTTGTACCAATGCAAGTTAATGTTGCTCATGGTAAGCCAGTGAAACGATATTTCTAAGAAAAAAAGGTTAACATTATTCAGATGTGGCTTCCTTAACCCTCGTCAACCCTGAACTTTGTAGTTGCATGCTGTTTCAATACTGAAACATGCAGACATAATGCAAATTAATATTCCTAACATTGTTGTTTGTCTGATGTGAAGTGATTTGTGTTTCTTTGCCATTTAGCCCTGCCGCTGCACAATCTAGGATTATGACAGTAATCGCTCGTTTGTTAGGTTTGTGCTTCGCACATTGCATTGCACACGTGCTCCATAGGATGTGCCCCCCAGAGACAGGACATTTATTTCCTTTGGTCTGTGCCGCTGATTATGTTTCACATATTCTGCCTCCTCCCCACTTCATTTAAAACTATCAGCATTTTCTATTAATTTATCATTCGGGCACTTGTAGAGGGTTCCTAATCAAATATATAGAGACAGGACAGCACAGAAGTAGACTATTCAGCCTATTGTGTCCAGACTGGCTGTGTCCATGTGAAATCTGCCTCCTCTAATCCATGCAGTAGCAAGCTTCATTGTCTGACCACTTTATGTGTAAAGACGTTTCTTGTGATTCCCTCCTTGCTTTCATTAATGATTGCCATTCATTGGTAATCCCTACTCCTCCACAAGTAGAAAACAACTTGGCTACATCTACAATTGTCGCCAATTTCACTGCTAATTTTAAATTATATATTCAATCCTTCTCAGTTTTCTCTTTTTTGGAGGACTATGCCTCCATCTGGTCAGCCATTAGTGAAAAGTTACAGCGTCTCAGTTTTTAGTATCACACTTTAAAATCTTACTAGCATCCCCTATGGCTTCTTTATTTTCAATACACAGATCAGGTCCATGCATATGGTTCCCAGTCTGGTCTGATCATTGGAAGCGAGCGAACAGCCTGCAACACAGTAACACTCAGGGTCAAAGTTGGAAGACTACCATCTTTCTTCATCTCCATTACACAGTCAGCTGTGCATCTCATTAGCTTCAGTGATGGTCACAGATTGCAGATGTTGGTGCTTGGAAAAACGAAAGGTTAGATGAGTGGAGGTGCTCAAAATCACGTGGAGCCTAGGCAAAGTACACAGAAAGACAAGGTTCCTAATTGATGGAACGATCAAATACCAAAGGGCACAGATTCAGATTAATTAGCAAAAGAACAATGGCGACACAAGGAGCTATGTTATCTTACATTGAATGGTTAGAACCTGGAATGCTCTGCCGAAGACTGCAATCGAGTAGATTCATTTGAGCAAGCACGGATTATTGTCTGAAAAGGAGAAATGTGCAGGATTACTGGAAGGGACAGAAGGTGAATTGCTGATTAAGAGAGTCAGTCGAGGAAAATTAGAATTAATGGCCACCTCCTATGCAGTTATGACCTGTGTTTTACACCCTATGAAGGGAAGAGATTACTTTAAGAAATTGAGGTCAGAGCAAGTTACGTTCAGTCTGGAGGTTTTCTTGTGTGGTGTCGAGAAAATTGCTTAGTTTGAGGCTTTGAGCCTTGTTTCACGAAGCTTTATTTTTCGTGAATTTACGAAGGGGCTGCCACAATTGTCACTGTCTCGGCATTCTCCCGAACTCAGCAGTCAGCCTATACTTATAAAATGATACAAGAAACGTTGCTTACGTTCCACGCTACACAATAATTCAAGAGAAAGGTAAGCAATGTGCAACTATCGCCTTGTTGGTCAATGACAAATATGCTTAACGAGCTCAAGAAGCATTCTCACTAACGAGCCTATAATAAACTTAATAAACTTCCTATATTTTGTCAAATTGTAATTATGCAACCTCAGAGTTTATCTCCAACATTATTTTTCCATTAATGCTAGGAGCTGAGAGCCAAGATATATGTTACCTTGGTAGGTATTCCATCATGCAACAGTATGCCAAGTTCTTACTACTAAAACAATTCCTTTCTTGTTGACCTTCAGGAACAACACCTAAGTTTAGGATACCGGTGCATCAAGAAAAGGGGGCGCATGTGCTTCTGGAAAAAGGCACACACTGGTACATGTTTGTTCATAGGGCTCGTCATGGAGTTCAGTCTGGTAGGTGATCACCGATTTTGGAGAGGAAAATGTAGTAGGAACAAGTTGTGCAAAACAACAGCCTGTAGTTCACCATATGATAAAAATTATCAAGAGTATGATAGCAAAGGTGACAATCCCAATGACTAAGGAGCATCCCCAATTACCCTGCCAGGCGATGTCAAAGGACCACCTGGAATCAAACGTGGAGCTCCATTTCCGTGCGAATGTTAGTCACTAAATCGGAGAAAATCTTAGAATTGTCTGATATGTACGTGCAGCAATCCTGCGCAACAACAGCACAAGTGCCACTCACGTTAGATAATAAAAAATCCAAGGCCAAACGGTTCTGAAGGGCCACTGTTCGAACTATGACTAGCTCAACATTGATCTCAGTCAGGGCCTCAGCAGTATCATTGACAACACTTTCAAATACTGCTTTTAATTTGCTCAATTCTTAGAAATGTAGAGAGATTCTAACAGAAGGAGAAGATAACCCAAACAAGGTGAGGAATCCGGTGAGGGATCTCTTGGGTTTCAGGGCTGAAGGCAAATCATCCAAGACTAGTTCGAAGTACTACATATACTATATAACACAGTCCTTTCCATTTTGAGGGAGACCAAGGATAGGCCTTAAGACCACAAATAAAATAGGTACCATTGTAAGAGGTAAAGTTGGAATCTCCGCCCCTCCACAGCTTGGTACTCGGGTGTTTCCACAGGGAACCCGATGTCTTATTAAGGACACCAGACCAATGAAATGAAAAGTGACCTTGACTCATCAAATTTTGGATCGGCTCAATCTAGGAAAGAATAAAAGAACATTGAATAGACCCCACATAAGTGCCAGTAGAGACACTCCCGTGTCGTGTGAAGCAATTGGTGTCACTTATGGTGATGTTGAACACTACAAGAAAAGGAGACATACGGCATCTGTTATAGTCGAGTTGGTACCAATCTCAGAATCGGGCCAGATTATACCCTGCGGACTTCCACTTCTGCACGTCCTCAGAATTATCGGGTTCCCCTGGAGAACTTCAGTATATTAACCATTCGATAAATTCAGCTAAACTAATTGATACAGGCCAAAAAGCGATATCCCCCAGTGGATGGATTGGCATATGAGCACATCCCCAGCAGTCAGTTTCTTTTCTTGTTATATTAGTGTTTTGATGGGCTCGATACAAAAAAAGTATTGTGGTTTATGAATTGTCTTAATTGCTTAATTCTTGTAACAAAGGGGAAGCCGTTTCTCTGAATCATACTCTCCGGCACCTGAGTCTTCTCTAAAAGCCGAAGAGCTAGAAGGAACCAGCGTAAGTGGTTCTGTGCAGCAGTACTACACAAGAAAAAATACACTCCCTTTCCGCCCCTTCATGTCACACGAGAATTGTCGGTGATCTCAGTATGGGATTGAGAGCAATTGAAATCACATCTCTGTCTGACATATACCTGCATCTTGCCCTCTCCCTTAACAGACTTGCTAGAAAATCCTTTTCGCCTCCTCATCTTCCCCTTCAGCGGATTTCCCGTGGGTCGTGATCTCCCCTCACATCCCTGTGAAATGACGCAATGGAAAATCCACCAGACAGCGGTGGCTTAACTTAGAAGAACCAACATTGCAAAGTATCTGGCACTCCTTTTGACCTCTCACTGCAGTGGAGAAAAGATGGTTAACTCTCCCCAGACCCTGACACCCATTCCTTGCACATTCAGACTAAAGTTGATGTTATGGTGCTGGAAAAGCACACCAGGTCAGACAGCATCGGAGGAGCAGGAGAATCAACGTTTTGGGCTTAAACATTTCATCAGGAATGAGGCTTGTTGGCCAGGGAGGGGAGCTGAGGAATAAATGGGAGGAGAGGGTGTAAGCTGGGGAAAGGTAGCTAAGAATGCGATAGGTAAATGAAGGTGAAAATGATGATAGATGAAGATTCTCAATAAAAACAACGCTAGAGCGCGATACGCACTACTATATCATCATTACACACTGACGGGTACATTTGGCACGCCCATTACAAGCCCATACACCTGTAGGTTCAGTCGTTTGCAAGTGAGGAGGCCCGGGAATTGCAACCACGGGGTGCATCATTTGGTTTTGTATTTGCCGAGTTGCTGGTGTTATGTATTTTACAGTTGGTCACATTCGATCACTCATTATGTTCTTACAATTTAATGGCAGTTCGGGTTGTCAGTAACACTTGATACGGTCCCTTCTACCTCTGAGACAGAGAACTTTTGGTAAGATATTTAATATGCAGTAAATTAGCAGGTCTAAAAGAATGTGTCTTGGATTCATTGGATTTTGGCATGGCCTCTATTACATTTGAATTATTGGCCTGGGCCACTCTGTTCAGGATGTGGGCATACTGAAAGGTTTGCTTATCTACCCACATCAGGGGTATTTCCGATATAGGCAGAGAGAGTCGGGAACCAGTAGACATGTGCTTTGCCAAAAGAGTTTCAAATGGAGTCAGAGCAGTGGTTCCATTAAATTTATTTTCGAGGGTGTCCAGGGGAATAGACAAGGCTTCAGGGCACTTTCATCCAGTTTCATGACAAGTCTTTGCAAGGATATGTTTTAGCATCCCGTTAGTTCGTTCCAAATTCCCGCGGATGGGATATGAATCTTCCACACAAATTCCAATACGGCACACAGTGATGTTACTATTTTCCCAGTAAAGTGGACACCCCGTCAATATTCATTTGTCCCAGTATTCCAAATCAGGAGATTATATCTTCCATAAGACATTTTACTGATGCTCGGGCATCATTCCTTCTGGTGGGAAATACCTCTATCCATCTGGAGCACACATCTACTATGACCAGCGTGTACTTAAACCCTTCTGAGGGAGTCGACAGATAAAATCAATCTGCAACTTTCCAAATGGCCCATCATGAATAAGTGGATGATAAAAATGTGCAGGCGTTCTTACTATATTAAACTGTTGGCATCTAATGCATGTTGCAGCTATTTGTTGTAAAATAGTCGATATGTGGAGAGCAAACCATTGTTGGACAATTTGATGTAGCACCCTCCTTTTCCTACATGCCCAGGCTAATGTTCCAGCCGGGCAAAGACATGGAGCAGAGTACGCAGACTGACCACTCTGCCATCAGGATGTTGCCTAAGACCAGAGACGTCGGGGGAGCATCCAACACTAGCACTGAAATCGCGCTCCACCTCCATGGCTGCATCCTGCGTCTGGAGATCTCCTGTAAGGTCCACGGTGGAGGAGATCATGACTGTGCATGTTGGAGTGACTTCATGGGTGGCAGTGTTGCCAGGGGAGAACTCATCCTGAGAGATAGCATAAGCTTCACATTTGAAAACCGTGACACGTGCAGGGTAAAGCAATGCCTGCAATAGGCTGTAGATAAGAATTGCTTGTTGAATATGTTTATCAGATGAGATATAAAAGCATTATTTTTCCAGCTTGTGCGGAAGTCATGGACCACTCCAAAAGGCATAACGTGAATTAGTATAAATGTTCACGGAATTTCCCATGGCAAGGCAATGCAACATGTTCAAAAGCCTGGGCTGAAATCACGAATGGGAGAGTGGACACCTCTCGCGTTTCAAGGGGCATAAGGACAACGGAACTAGCAAGGAAACAATCATTGGAAGGAAGCATGGTGGACCCATCACAGAACAGGACTGTCAAGGGGCATGGAGGAAAAATCAGGGCGAGGAGAGTTGATGGGGGTCTAACAACTATGGGCAGTCATGGTGATAGGATTCCAAGCCACAGGAAGTAAGAGGGAGGGCAGCAGGATTCAGTGAAGGGTCATGGCGGAATTAGGATTTGGCTTGGACAGCAGCGTTATCTCACACCCAGTCATATGGGCTGCTGTGAAACGCTGAAAACAGCATGAGGGAGCATAACAGCACAAGAGTGATCCAAATCAATGTGTTTTGCCATTTCCAGCATGATTGCAGTTGCAGCGACAGCGCCAAAGCAGACTGGCAACCAAGGGCCACCAGAGATAACTCAGAATAGGACACGTGGCTCTACAGACCGCCATGGTTTTGGACAAGGACTCTGCTGGCGAAACCCTCTCGCCTGTTCACTTACAGGATGGAAGGCTTCTGAGAATTGGGCAAGCCCAAGACTGGAGCATGTATCAGAGTAGTACAACGTTCCTCAAATGCTTGCATCCATTCAGCGGTTTAACCAACAGAATAAGGCTGACCCTTAAAGATAACCTGACACAAAATCCTATCCGTGCACTGATATTCAGGCTTCTATTGGCAGCAGTTGTTCACCATGCTGAAAAAAAGAACAGCATCGCTTATTGTGTAACAGGTTGTGGGGTGTTCAGAATAACAGCAACACAATCAGGCCTGCAGAAACGGGAGCCACTCTTCAGGATGCAGCCAAGATATTGTACTGACATCTGATGTAATGTAGCTTATCAGCAGAAACACGGTGGCCACAGGAAACTGAGTGGATCAACAAAGTCACAGAGTCCCGTTGACAGTCAATGTTGGAACATCGAACATAGAATATTATAGTGCAATGCAGGCCCTTCAGCCATCAATGTTGCGCCGACCTGTGGAACCAATCTGAAGCCCATGTAACCTACATTATTCCATTTTCATTCATATGTTTATCTAATGATGATTTAACTGCCCTTAAAATTGGCGGGTCTACTACTGTTGCAGGCAGTGCGTTCTACATCCTTACTACTCTCTGAGTAAAGATGAAGAGGTCATCAGCATAACACAGTGATGCCAAAAGGCAAAGGGACCTGAGACAGATGCCTTTACACTGCCACAGCACACACTGCCGGGCTTTCCATATCGCCCTGAGGAAGACGGGTCCAGGTGCATTTTTGGTTTCCATAGGTGAAGGCAAAGAGGTCCTGGCTATCCTCATGCAGATGAATGGAGAATACCGCGAGCAGAGGTCTATGACAGTCGAACAAGCCGAATCTGGGGATAGCAAAGAAAAGATAACATTTGTGTAAGGGACAACCAGTGCCATAGGTATAACAATCTGATTTACAGCATGTAAAACTTAACAAATCACCACTCATTGTTCCTGACCTCTTCAGAAGTAGGTAAAATGGGATTATTACAGGCACATTGAGTGGGATGCAACACCGCCTAAGACAGCAGACCATCAATCATATGACAAATGCCCATTTCAGCATCAGGGACAATCTATATTGATGGATGCAAGGGAGGCCCGCACCAGGACAGACAGTAACACGGTGTGGCGGAAAAGAAAGCACCAACCCCACATGATATTTATGGTGTGTCCACCGGAAGATGGTGACGGATGCTAGGAGCAGTGGGGGCCTATAGTCAGAGGGCAAGGTGGCTGATATTGGAGAAAACTTACTGGTCAATATACAGTTGGGAGCCAGATGCAAACGACCTCATCAGTAAATGCAATACACCGGACGTTCCTAATGGGTTTCACTTAAAGATTCACCGCAGGATAAGGATTGGATCTTCTCTCCACCCTTTCCAATGTTTCCACGTGCTTCCTATAATGCAGAAAACAGAAATGTGTCAAAGTTTGGGAGAAGATTTGTAGCTCGGGTGCTCGTTGTTGTAGTTCTGTTCGCTGAGCTGGGAATTAGTGTTGCAGACGTTTCGTCCCCTGTCTAGGTGACATCCTCAGTGCTTGGGAGCTTCCTGTGAAGCGCTTCTGTGATGTTTCCTCCGGCATTTACAGTGATTTGTACCTGCCGCTTCTGGTTGTCAGTTCCAGCTGTCTGCTGCAGTGGCCGGTATATTGGGTCCAGGTCGATGTGCTTATTGATTGAATCTGTGGATGAGTGCCATGCCTCTAGGAATTCCCTGGCTGTTCTCTGTTTGGCTTGTCCTATAACAGTAGTGTTGTCCCAGTCAAACTCATGTTGCTTGTCATCTGAGTGTGTGGTTACTAAAGATAGCTGGTCATGTTGTTTCGTGGCTAGTTGGTGTTCATGGATACGGACCGTTAGCTGTTTTCCTGTGTGTCCTATGTAGTGTTTTATGCAGTCCTTGCATGGGATTTTGTACACTACATTGGTTTTGCTCATGCTGGGTATCGGGTCCTTCGTCCTGGTGAGTTGTTGTCTGAGAGTGGCTGTTGGTTTGTGTGCTGTTATGAGTCCTAGTGGTCGCAGTAGTCTGGCTGTCAGTTCCGAAATGTTATTGTTGTATGGTAGTGTGGCTAGTCCTTTGGGTTGTGGCATGTCCTCATTCCGTTGTCTTTCCCTTAGGCATCTGTTGATGAAATTGCGGGGGTATCCGTTTTTGCTGAATACATTGTATAGGTGTTCTTCTTCCTCTTTTTGCAGTTCTGGTGTACTGCAGTGTGTTGTGGCCCTTTTGAATAGTGTCTTGATGCAAGTTCTTTTGTGTGTGTTGGGTTGGTTGCTTTCGTAGTTTAGGACTTGGTCTGTGTGTGTGACTTTCCTGTATACCTTTGTGATGAATTCTCCGTTCGGTGTTCTCTGTACCCTCACGTCTAGGAATGGGAGTTGGTTGTCCTTTTCTTCCTCTCTAGTGAGGGAGTTTGACCCCACCCCACAGCTCACCAATAGGATAAACAACACACTGAGGAACCTACAAAAAAACGGACAGATAACCAGGTTTGACCGACAGGGAATGAAACCTGAAAGCAACAACACCCCTAGATTCTATGGACTACCTAAAGTGCACAAACCAAACATCCCACTCAGACCCATAGTATCACTACCAGGGACACCATCACACAAACTGGCTAAAGAACTACAGCAGAAACTGAAACACCTGGTCAGTGGATCCAGACACTCTATACAGTCAACACAGGAATTCTTGGACATCATCAGAAATATACACATAGACGAGGAAGAAACTATGGTCTCATTCGATGTAATGGCACTGTTCACCTCCATCGACAAAACCCTAGCCAGAGAAACAATAGCCAACCTGCTGGACATACAGAGCAGACAACAAGACGGGGAACCTATCAACAAAGACTGCATACTCAAACTCCTGGACCTGTGCCTCACAACACACTTCACATTCAACAACCAAATATATGAACAAATCAATGGCACACACATAGGCTCACCCATCTCTGGACTCATAGCAGAAGCGGTAATGCAAAGGTTAGAACAAACAGTCTTACCGCAAATTCAACCCAAACTCTGGATCAGATATGTAGATGATACCTTTGCATTCATTAAAAACACAGAAATAGATCATCAACGCCACACTCACAGGAATCCGATTCTCAGCTCGGCGAACAGAACCACAACAGAAATGTGTGCAAAACTCCAGATGCGACGCACCAGAATTGGCACAGCTGCAGCATGACCTCGTGGCTCTGAAACTCAACCACTCTACTAATAAAAGCTTACACAACGTATGCCTTCTTAACAACCAGATCAGCCTTTTTCCTTTTTGTAACCTCACCCCATACTACCTTAGTAGACGAGTCCTCATCAAACGTCCATTCTGCTACCGTAATAGTGTACTTGACCAACAATGCCACACTCCCCTCTCTTTTACCATCTTCTCTGTTCTTACTGAAACATCTAACCCCAGAACGTGCCACAATCATTCTCGTCCTGGGTCTATCCATGTCCCCGAAATGACCACAACATCGAAGCCCCAGGTACAAACCTATGCTACAAGTTCATCCACCTTATTCAGGATGTTCCTAGCGTTGAAGTAGACACACTTCAAAAGGATCTACCTGCCTGCTGGTACATTCCTGCGACCTTGAAATCTCATTTCTAACCTCCTGTACACTCAAACTACAATTCAGGTTCCCATCACCCTAATGAATTAGCTAAACTCTGCTGAAGAACAATGGCAAATATCTCTCCCCCACCCCCACCCCCCGCCCAAGGATGTTGAACCCTGTGGTTCAGGTGCAGACCATTCTCTTGGTAGATGTCTCACCTACCCCAGAATGAGCACTAATTATCCAAGATTCTGAACTCTCACTCCTGCAACATTCCTATAGTCACGTGTTCAACTGCCCTCACTCTCTATTCCTCGCCTCGCTATCACGTGGCACAGATAATAAACTAGAGATAACAACTTTGTTTGTTCTAGCGCTAAACTTACACCCGAGCTCCTTGAATTTCTTCCTTACACCCCTATCCCTTTTTCTACTTTTGTACATAGTGGCTATGTGTACACAGCTTAGGGCTGCCCCGCTCAAGAATCCTGAAAAAAAATCTAAGACATCACGAACCCTGTAACTGGGACGTACCATACCAATTGTGAAGCTGTCTCATTCTCACATAATTTCCTATCTGTTCCCCTTACTATGGAGTCCCCAATCACTAATGCTTTACTCCTTTCCCTACTTCCCTTCTGAGCAGCAGACTCTGTGCTAGAGGCCTTGTACCCCATGCCTTACCCCAGCAAGTCATCCCATACAACAGTATCTGAAAAGATACACTTGTTATTGAGGGGAACGGCCACAGAGGATCCCTGCACTGCCTGCTTCTTACAACTTCTAACAGACACCCAACTATCGTCATTGTTAGGACTTCCAGCAGGTGTATTCAGCTAAGACATTAATAGTGTTTCTCACCTCGAACATCCCACAGGAGGAATTTTGCACTGCCTACACTGTCATCCCTGCTAATTTCCTTTACTAGGAAAAGAAAGTGAAACAAAAACTTACCTGATTTCCTCCTGGTTGTGTAAGGTTCGAGGGGCCCCTACAGGCATAGCATCTCGGTTTCAGCAAACATCTAAACTATATATCTGTAAGGGAATGAAAAAGTCCCAGAAGCTTGTGCACTCTGATAAGTTTTTAAAAGAAGAAGTTACCTTCCTCAACGCCCCTGGTTTCCACTCTCGCTGCACCCGCTGCAGAAATAAAGACCTCACCCTGATGTGGGGACTTAACAGAGACAGTGACATGGCGCGCCGAGCTGGGACCCATCATGAACAAAGGTGATTGTACAGTATCAATCTGTACAGAAGTATCTAGGCCCATGGGACTGAAATAAACTCGTCCATCGAACTGCAATGAACCTGACTGACCTGATCAAGGGGCCACTAGGCTTGCGTATGAGTCAGGGATCTGACGGTGGGCCGTGAAATGGGTGGTTTTGGGAGAGCGGGATGTAAAGAGTAGGTGATGGAGAAAGCTTAAGCAGGGATCAGTGTTTCCTTCTAGATCCGCTTGTGAAAAGACGCAATAATTTCAACAGGGTTGTTCTGTAGTTGCCTAGAATACAATGCAGCCTGTTTTGCTGGGTCAAAGCACTGCACCAGCAAACTCAGGGCCTGCACCACAGAGTGATTTGAAGTAACGAAGTTACACAGCGTCTGGAGACCCAAGAAGCAAACAGTTGAATTCTTGGCAATGACAAATAACTCCTCCATCTGGAGCTGATCTATCTGAATGGGAAGAGATTCGATTCCACCGTGGGAATTCCGGCTATACCAATGGGCTAGACAGTTACAGTGCCGATCAGAAGTTCGACAGAGGTGGGGGGGGGGGGGGATGCAGAACAAACTAGTGGCGTCGGAGTCGACTAAAACCTTAACATGCTTCCACCGAACATAAATTTCTGTTGTTGGGTCTTTGCAGAAAGATGAAGGTATCTGGATTAAGGCATCTTGTAAGGATAATTCCTCGTGGCTCCCCTACTGTGTACTCTGGAAGGGGTCGAAGGGTGTAAAAGTTCCAACTGGCGGAAGCAGCCATTGGCTTTTTTAATGAATCATTGATCATGCTTCTGAACTCAGAGGGAGAACCAAGGCTTCAGGACAGTTATATCACTGACCATTAAGTTAGGTGACGGGTAAGTTAGGTGACAGAAAGTGTAAAATTAGAAGTTTTTTGCATCAGAAGTGGCAGTGAGCATCCCAGACGCATTTTAGTCTAAAGGCGAGTCTGCATCGTAGTAGGTTGGGTAGAATCAGATGGTCTGCAGGCAGGCCAGCAGTGTGGACTACATCCTGATAATGTGGAGTCTGAAGAGAGGCCTGGGCTGTTGTTCTCGCACAGCTGCTGCCAGGAGGATGTTCTCTGTAGTCAAGGTTAGAGTGGTGCTGGAAAAGCATAGCTGGTAATGCAGCATCCGAGGAACAGGAAAATCGATGTTTCAGGCAAAAGCCCTTCATCAGGAACATTTGGAGGATGTTCTCTGTAACTGCATCCTCTTGAGATTGTGTTTTATTCCATGCACTGAGTTTCTCATGTACCGCCCAAATTGTCTACTGAAACTCCAGCCATTGCTACTTTAGCACCTCCCCTGCTCGCGTCTCCTTCCAATCAACTCTGCCGAGGTCTTCTGTCATGTTTTTTTTCTCGCTAGTTTTAGTCAATGGTATTATTAGATCTGATTGATCACACTGTTGCCACGACCCCCTAGGAGTGCTTCACTGACAGCTCCTGAATGAAATCAACGTCATTTTCGATCACCAAATAAAGACAGTAGATCAGATAATCGTAGAGAGGATGTTTCCACTGACAGTCGAAACTAGATCAAGACGGCATAGCCTCAAAATTAGTGGCAAAAGGTTTAGGAAAGAATTTAGAAAGAACTTCTTCATCAGAAGGTTGTGAATCAGTGGAATTGCCTGCCCAGTCAAGTCGTTGAAGCTACTTCAGCAAATGTTTTTAAAGCTAAGACTTTTTTAACAAAAAGAAATTAAGAGTTAGTGAGAGGGCGGGTAAGTGGAAATGAGGCCATGCAAAGATTAGCCATGATCTTACTGAATGGCGAAGCAGGCACATAGTGCCAGATGGTTTACTTCAGCTCCTAGTTATTATTTAAATCCACAGAAATGCCCCTTCCCTTGGAGGTTCTGGAACAAGTTGGTCCCAAAAATCTCTAATTTCCAAAAATTCCCATTTTTGGGTTCCGCTGCAAAATTTATTTTCCCAGTCCACTTCCATATTGAAGTCTCCCATTATTATTGTAATAGTCCCTCTCTTACATAGAATTTCTATCTCCTGATGTATTTTCTGCCTCACCTTCTGACTACTGCTAGGAGGCCTGTGCCAGCTCTCCACTGGGACCTTTTTCTTCCTTTGTGATTCCTCAACTCTGCCCACGCAGATTCTATGTTTTCTGGCTATATGTCACTTTTTGCCATTCATTTAATTTTATCTCTTACGGACAAGGTAGCCCAGCCTGCTCTGCCCATCTGCCTATCCTTTCAATTGGACATATACTTTCTTTGATTTATCTCCCAGCCCTGATTCCCTTGCAGCCATGACTCTGTGATAGCCACAATATTGTACCCAATAAATTCAATCTGAGCTATAAGCTCATTTATGTTGTTACGTGTACTGCATATATTTTAATTGAACTCCCTCAGTCCTGCGTTATCGGCTCCTGTCTGTATCTGCTGTGCCTGATGTTAGATTACTGACCCTTTCCATGCTCTCTTTCCTTTTACGTGTTTTTCAGACTTTATAAACTTCTTCAGAGTCCTCCACTCTTCAGTTTTCAGTCCACTTGAAACCCGATGACTGAACGATTCAGGTAGAGCCTATGTCAATTATCCATTTCCTTCCTTGCTCAATACTGATACCAGTGCCCCATGTAATTGAACCTCTCTTTGTGCACCACTCATTTAGCGACACATTTATTTCCCAAATTTTCTTCGTCCGTGCCAATGTAAACGTGGCTCGAGTAATAATCCAGAGATCATAATACTTGAGGTTCTGCTCTCTAATTTTGTTGCTAATTCCAGATATTCCCTGCACAGGACGTCATTTTGTTTTGTTTTATGATGGGATAATGGAGTGGATGCTGTCATTGGTTAAATGGAGTGAGCTAAGTCAAATGAAATAACCACGTCCCCCAATTGTAAGTGAATCTTGCCACCTATAAAACGAGTATATATTTTTGATTGTCATGTGTGAAACACGTATACAACAAAATTAGATGTTAAAACGGACATAATATATTGTTTGAAGAGTCTTCCTTGTGGAAATGTCTCCCGAGCACATGCTTAAAGAAGACTGGTGTAAAAATGTGTTCATGTATTGTCCGGTCAGTGGCAGAAATCCAGAGGGTTGAAAGACTGAACGTTCCTGTTTCCTAGATCTCAGGACATCATCGGATCAGCCCCAATCTTATTAAATGGTGGAGCAGGTTTGAAGGGCTGAATGGCTTCATGATGCACCTGAATCATCTGCTCAGTATTCGTGTGTCACATACTGGAGAAACTGGCCTTTTCCTGGTCCTGGGAATTGTTTAGAACTTTCCTCAGTACGTTTGGAGCTGATGTTCCCCGGTACATTCTACAACTGACATTATTTGTGAACGGGAAGACATTATTTAATTAAGCAAAAGATAAGATCCTGTGGGAATCGATCCCTTCCCAGGAAAAAGAAAAAAACTGTTTTGACGTCCCGTCAGACAGTTAAAGAGGTGAATACGTTTTCCCTGCATTTACATTTCTTCACAACACAGGATCGCTCGCAATTTAGACAAAATAACAAAAATTTCCAAGCTCCATTTGCCTTCAAGGAACTGGGAGAGAATTCTGAAGGACAGCAATGTTTTCATCCTCCGTATTAGAACTGTGAAGAAGTGACCTGTGTCTGCTCTCGAATGATCAGGTCTGTGGAAATATTTTAGAAACCATCTCTTCTTTTGGATGTGTGTCTGCATGTTTGAGGAGCTGGTGATTTTTCTGCTTATGTCAGTTTAGTAAGTTGCTCAGAACTTCCAATTTATTATTTCGGATCCAATTAGTTCAATAACCGCTAAATGCTGTGACACATTTGAAAATCTCCCTGGGTCCTCAATCAAGTTGGTAAGTTTGCCTCCAGGTTGATGTATAACATGTTTGTATCCCTTCCTCACAGCTAATGGAGTGACCATCTTCATCCTGCTTTATAAAGATTGCGGATTGTCTCTACATGTCAGACGTTACCTGTGGGCCATGGCAGTGGCAGATCTACTAGTCATTATCCTCGACCTGATATTGAGACACATTCCTATTGTTTCCGTGGAACAATTTTTATTCCTGTGGGACATCCGTGTGTGTAATATCCACGCCGTCCTGCTTTATGCAGCTATTGACTGTTCTGTCTGGTTCACTGCCACTTTCACCTTTGATCGATTTGTGGCCATATGTTGCCAAAAGCTGAAAAGTAAATATTGCAGTGAAAAAACGGCGACTATGGTTCTGAGAACAGTGGCAGTACTGAGCTGTTTTAAAAAAACATTTTCTGGTATTTTATGCTCGAAAATCAATATTGGTTGCAGAATACCCCCTGGTTTTGTCGAGGAACACACGCTGTTCATTTCTCTCGTTTCTGGATTACAATTGAATTCCTTCACT
>NW_028270179.1:39246900-39251900 GCF_037043375.1 Chiloscyllium plagiosum
CCGTAGTGCCCAGGGATGTACGGTTAGGGTGGGTTGGCCGTGGGGAAATTGTCCCGTAGTGCCCAGGGATGTGGAGGTTAGGGTGGATTGGCCGTGGGGAAATTGTCCCGTAGTGTCCAGGGATGTGGAGGTTAGGGTGGATTGGCCGTGGGGAAATTGTCCCGTAGTGCCCAGGGATGTGGAGGTTAGGGTGGATTGGCCGTGGGGAAATTGTCCCGTAGTGCCCAGGGATGTGGAGGTTAGGGTGGATTGGCCGTGGGGAAATTGTCCCGTAGTGCCCAGGGATGTGCAGGTTAGGGTGGATTGGCCGTGGGGAAATTGTCCCGTAGTGCCCAGGGATGTGCAGGTTAGGGTGGATTGGCCGTGGGGAAATTGTCCCGTAGTGCCCAGGGATGTGGAGGTTAGGGTAGGTTGGCCGTGGGGAAATTGTCCCGTAGTGCCCAGGGATGTGCAGGTTAGGGTGGATTGGCCGTGGGGAAATTGTCCCGTAGTGCCCAGGGATGTGCAGGTTAGGGTGGATTGGCCGTGGGGAAATTGTCCCGTAGTGCCCAGGGATGTGCAGGTTAGGGTGGATTGGCCGTGGGGAAATTACCCACAGTACCCAGGGATGTGCAGGTTAGGGTGGATTGGCCGTGGGGAAATTGTCGTATAGTGCCCAGGGATGTGCAGGTTAGGGTGGATTGGCCGTGGGGAAATTACCCACAGTGCCCAGGGATGTGCAGGTTAGGGTGGATTAGCCGTGGGAAATTGTCCCGTAGTGCCCAGGGATGTGCAGGTTAGGGTGGATTGGCCATGGGGAAATTGTCCCGTAGTGCCCAGGGATGTGCAGGTTAGGGTGGGTTGGCCGTGGGGAAATTGTCCCGTAGTGCCCAGGGATGTGGAGGTTAGGGTGGGTTGGCCGTGGGGAAATTGTCCCGTAGTGTCCAGGGATGTGGAGGTTAGGGTGGATTGGCCATGGGGAAATTGTCCCGTAGTGCCCAGGGATGTGCAGGTTAGGGTGGATTGGCCGTGGGGAAATTGTCCCGTAGTGCCCAGGGATGTGCAGGTTAGGGTGGATTGGCCGTGGGGAAATTGTCCCGTAGTGCCCAGGGATGTGCAGGTTAGGGTGGATTGGCCGTGGGGAAATTGTCCTGTAGTGCCCAGGGATGTGGAGGTTAGGGTGGGTTGGCCGTGGGGAAATTGTCCCGTAGTGCCCAGGGATGTGCAGGTTAGGGTGGATTGGCCATGGGGAAATTGTCCCGTAGTGCCCAGGGATGTGCAGGTTAGGGTGGATTGGCCGTGGGGGAATTGTCCCGTCGTGCCCAGGGATGTGCAGGTTAGGGTGGGTTGGCCGTGGGGAAATTGTCCCGTAGTGCCCAGGGACGTGCAGGTTAGGGTGGGTTGGCCGTGGGGAATTGTCCCTGATAATGTTTCGGTGCAATAGTCAGGGGTAAGTATAAGGTAGGGGGAATGGGTCTGGGTGGGTTATCTTCGGAAGGTTCGTGCGGAATTGTTGGGCTGAAGGGCCTGTTTCCACACTGTAGGGAATCTAATCTAAATGTTGGCATTGCCCCAGCCCCCACCATGTACTCCAGCAGCTCGTCCCACACACGCACCACCCTCTGGGGGAAAAAGTTACCCCTTTTCAATCTGTCCCCTCTCCCCCTCTAGTTCTGGACTCTCCCCCACCCCCAGGGAGAAAATACCTTGTCTATTTACCCTATCCATGTCCCCCCCCAATGATGTTATAAACCTCTATAAGGTCACCACCTCAGTCTCCCCCACCCCAGGGAGAAAAGACCTTGTCTATTTACCCTATCCATGTCCCCCCTCATGATGTTATAAACCTCTATAAGGTCACCCCCCTCAGTCTCCCCCACCCCAGGGGGAAAAGACCTTGTCTATTTACCCTATCCATGTCCCCCTCATGATGTTATAAACCTCTATAAGGTCACCCCCTCAGCCTCCCCCACCCCAGGGGGGAAAAGACCTTGTCTATTTACCCTATCCATGTCCCCCCCTCATGATGTTATAAACCTCTATAAGGTCACCCCCTCAGTCTCCCCCACCCCAGGGGGAAAAGACCTTGTCTATTTACCCTATCCATGTCCCCCCCTCATGATGTTATAAACCTCTATAAGGTCACCCCCTCAGTCTCCCCCACCCCAGGGGGAAAAGACCTTGTCTATTTACCCTATCCATGTCCCCCCTCATGATGTTATAAACCTCTATAAGGTCACCCCCTCAGTCTCCCCCACCCCAGGGGGAAAAGACCTTGTCTATTTACCCTATCCATGTCCCCCCCCCCCCTCAGCGTCCGACATTCCAGGGAAAACAGCCCCAGCCTCTCCCTGTAGCTCAGACCCTCCAACATCCTTGTAAATCATTTTCCGAACCCTTTCCCAACATCCTTCCTGTCGCGGGGAGACCGGAATCGCACACAATATTCCAACAGTGGCCTCACCAATCCAGCTTCAACATGACCTCCCAACCCCTGTACTCAATACTCTGACCGATAAAGGAAAGCCGACCCAACGCTGCCTTCGCTATCCTATCACCATTTCCTCAGGAAGTTCGTTTCAAAGAAAAAAGTATTGTTGCTCCCGTCTTTTTATAAAGAGCACTTTCTGCCGTGATGTTCGGTCTCTGCCTATCTTGTTGTTGACATCCCCCGTGCTCTCCCCGAGGGGCTGAGAGCATTCGCCTTATCTGTGCCCCCCTCGTGATTTTACAAACCTCTGTAAGGTTACCCCCCCCCGCCCCCCAGCTCAACCTCTCTGGCTGTCCGGGCAGCCAAAGCTCCCAGCCTCTCCCTGTGCCTCAAGCCCATCGGCCTCCTGGTTAATCTAACTTCAGGACGTCCTCCCCGTCTTCGAAGTGGGCACAGTCATCCAGGAGCGGTCTTCCTGTGCAACCTCGACCTGACGTGCCAACTCCTAGTCTGAAGGGGCACTTGCCATCCTCACGAAGGTCCGTCGACCTGTGACGCAAAACTTCAAAGGGTTAGCCATCTGAAACCACCCCCCCCTCTCCCCCGCCACCTCGGGATCTCTCTCTCTGCTCTGCGACGCGAGCCCGAACTTTGAACTCTGAACTCTTGCCCTCGAATGTTTTCCCGAAGGACAGGCCGTCATCCAGTCCTGAGACACCCTGCCCACCCTCCCACCCACCTTGGCGCCATCTGCGATATTCCGAACCGTGCGCCCCCCCCCCCCCCCCAGCTCTGCATCGATTATACCAACCTCAGGAAGAAGTGCCGATCCCCGGGGAACACAATGGGGATCGGCACTGGACCCCCCCCCCCGCGTCCGAAAAACGCCTCTCCACCACCACCACCCTGTCTCTGAATGACAAGCCCAATTTGGTGCGTTGGAATCATCTGGCTCCATGAGCGCGGAAACAGGCCCTTCGGCCCCACCCCGCCCGTGCTGACCCTGATATCCCGAACCTAACCCAGTCCCCCGTTTGCCAGCACTTGGCCCCTGTCCCTCTCAAACCCCTTCCTGTTCCCCTCCCCACCCACCTTTTCAATGTTGGCATTGCCCCAGCCCCCACCACTTCCTCTGGCAGCTCGTCCCACACACACACCACCCTCTGGGGGGAAAAGTTACCCCTTTTCAATCTTTCCTCTCTCCCCCTCTAGTTCTGGACTCTCCCCCACCCCAGGGGGAAAAGACCTTGTCTATTTACCCTATCCATGTCCCCCCTCATGATGTTATAAACCTCTATAAGGTCACCCCCTCAGTCTCCCCCACCCCAGGGGGGAAAAGACCTTGTCTATTTACCCTATCCATGTCCCCCCTCATGATGTTATAAACCTGTATAAGGTCACCCCCTCAGTCTCCCCCCACCCCAGGGGGAAAAGACCTTGCCTATTTACCCTATCCATGTCCCTCCTCATGATGTTATAAACCTCTATAAGGTCACCCCCTCAGTCTCCCCCACCCCAGGGGGGAAAAGACCTTGTCTATTTACCCTATCCATGCCCCCCTCATGATGTTATAAACCTCTATAAGGTCACCCCCTCAGTCTCCCCCACCCCAGGGGGAAAAGACCTTGTCCATTTACCCTATCCATGTCCCCCCTCATGACGTTATAAACCTCTATAAGGTCACCCCCTCAGTCTCCCCCACCCCAGGGGGAAAAGACCTTGTCTATTTACCCTATCCATGTCCCTCCTCATGATGTTATAAACCTCTATAAGGTCACCCCCTCAGTCTCCCCCACCCCAGGGGGAAAAGACCTTGTCTATTTACCCTATCCATGTCCCCCTCATGATGTTATAAACCTGTATAAGGTCACCCCCTCAGCCTCCGACGCTCCAGGGAAAACAGACCCAGCCCCTCTCTGTAGTTCACAGACAAGGGGAGAGTGAGAGAGACTCTGTGTTTAAAAAGAGTACCCTGAAAGACAGAGAGAGATTCCTGCTTTAACAGGGGTCCCTGACAGAGAGAGAGAGAGAGAGAGATTCCTGCTTTAACAGGGGTCCCTGACAGAGAGAGAGAGAGAGAGATTCCTGCTTTAACAGGGGTCCCTGACAGAGAGAGAGAGAGATTCCTGCTTTAACAGTGGTCCCTGACAGAGAGAGAGAGAGAGATTCCTGCTTTAACAGTGGTCCCTGACAGAGAGAGAGAGAGAGAGATTCCTGCTTTAACAGGGGTCCCTACAGAGAGAGAGAGAGAGAGAGATTCCTGCTTTAACAGGGGTCCCTGACAGAGAGAGAGAGATTCCTGCTTTAACAGGGGTCCCTGACAGAGAGAGAGAGAGAGAGAGAGAGAGATTCCTGCTTTAACAGGGGTCCCTGACAGAGAGAGAGAGAGAGAGATTCCTGCTTTAACAGGGGTCCCTGACAGAGAGAGAGAGAGAGAGAGAGAGATTCCTGCTTTAACAGGGGTCCCTGACAGAGAGAGAGAGAGAGAGGGATTCCTGCTTTAACAGGGGTCCCTGACACAGAGAGACAGAGACAGAGATAGAGTGAGAGAGACAGACAGTGAGAAACAGAAAGAGAGAGACAGAGAGAG
>NW_028270179.1:39259400-39264400 GCF_037043375.1 Chiloscyllium plagiosum
GGGGGGACAGTATGAGGGAGCTTTACTCTGTATCTAACCCCGTGCTGTCCCTGTCCCTGGGAGTGTGTGATGGGGGGACAGTGTAGAGGGAGCTTTACTCTGTATCTAACCCCGTGCTGTCCCTGTCCCTGGGAGTGTTTGATGGGGGTACAGTGTAGAGGGAGCTTTACTCTGTATCTAACCCCGCGCTGTCCCTGTCCCTGTCCCTGGGAGTGTATGATGGGGGGACAGTGTAGAGGGAGCTTTACTCTGTATCTAACCCCGTGCTGTCCCTGTTCCTGGGAGTGTTTGATGGGGGACAGTGTGGAGGGAGCTTTACTCTGTATCTAACCCCGTGCTGTCCCTGTCCCTGGGAGTGTTTGATGGGGGGGACAGTGTAGAGGGAGCTTTACTCTGTATCTAACCCCGTGCTGTCCCTGTCCCTGGGAGTGTTTGATGAGGGGACAGTGTAGAGGGAGCTTTACTCTGTATCTTACCCCGTGCTGTCCCTGTCCCTGGGAGTGTTTGTTGAGGGGACAGTGTAGAGAGAGTTTTACTCTGTATCTAACCCTGCGCTGTCCCTGTCCCTGGGAGTGTCTGATGGGGGGACAGTGTAGAGGGAGCTTTAATCTGTATCTAACCCCGTGCTGTCCCTGTCCCTGGGAGTGTTTGATGGGGGGACAGTGTAGAGGGAGCTTTACTCTGTATCTAACCTCGTGCTGTCCCTGTCCCTGGGAGTGTTTGATGGGGGGACAGTGTAGAGGGAGCTTTACTCTGTATCTAACCTCGTGCTGTCCCTGTCCCTGGGAGTGTTTGATGGGGAGACAGTGTAGAGCGAGCTTTACTCTGTATCTAACCCCGTGCTGTCCCTGTCCCTGGGAGTGTTTGATGAGGGGACAGTGTAGAGGGAGCTTTACTCTGTATCTAACCCCGTGCTGTCCCTATCCCTGGGAGTGTTTGATGGGGGGACAGTGTAGAGGGAGCTTTACTCTGTATCTAACCTCGTGCTGTCCCTGTCCCTGGGAGTGTTTGATGGGGAGACAGTGTAGAGCGAGCTTTACTCTGTATCTAACCCCGTGCTGTCCCTGTCCCTGGGAGTGTTTGATGAGGGGACAGTGTAGAGGGAGCTTTACTCTGTATCTAACCCTGCGCTGTCCCTGTCCCTGGGAGTGTCTGATGGGGGGACAGTGTAGAGGGAGCTTTAATCTGTATCTAACCCCGTGCTGTCCCTGTCCCTGGGAGTGTTTGATGAGGGGACAGTGTAGAGGGAGCTTTACTCTGTATCTTACCCCGTGCTGTCCCTGTCCCTGGGAGTGTTTGTTGAGGGGACAGTGTAGAGAGAGTTTTACTCTGTATCTAACCCTGCGCTGTCCCTGTCCCTGGGAGTGTCTGATGGGGGGACAGTGTAGAGGGAGCTTTAATCTGTATCTAACCCCGTGCTGTCCCTGTCCCTGGGAGTGTTTGATGGGGGGACAGTGTAGAGGGAGCTTTACTCTGTATCTAACCTCGTGCTGTCCCTGTCCCTGGGAGTGTTTGATGGGGAGACAGTGTAGAGCGAGCTTTACTCTGTATCTAACCCCATGCTGTCCCTGTCCCTGGGAGTGTGTGATGGGGGGACAGTGTAGAGGGAACTTTACTCTGTATCTAACCCCGTGCTGTCCCTGTCCTTGGGAGTGTTTGATGGGGGACAGTGTAGAGGGAGCTTTACTCTGTATCTAACCCCGTGCTGTCCCTGTCCCTGGGAGTGTTTGATGGGGGGGACAGTGTAGAGGGAGCTTTACTCTGTATCTAACCCCGTGCTGTCCCTGTCCCTGGGAGTGTTTGATGGGGGGACAGTGTAGAGGGAGCTTTACTCTGTATCTAACCCCGTGCTGTCCCTGTCCCTGGGAGTGTTTGATGGGGAGACAGTGTATAGCGAGCTTTACTCTGTATCTAACCCCATGCTGTCCCTGTCCCTGGGAGTGTTTGATGGGGGGACAGTGTAGAGAGAGCTTTACTCTGTATCTAACCCCGTGCTGTCCCTGTTCCTGGGAGTGTTTGATGGGGGACAGTGTGGAGGGAGCTTTACTCTGTATCTAACCCCGTGCTGTCCCTGTCCCTGGGAGTGTTTGATGGGGGGGACAGTGTAGAGGGAGCTTTACTCTGTATCTAACCCCGTGCTGTCCCTGTCCCTGGGAGTGTTTGATGAGGGGACAGTGTAGAGGGAGCTTTACTCTGTATCTTACCCCGTGCTGTCCCTGTCCCTGGGAGTGTTTGTTGAGGGGACAGTGTAGAGAGAGTTTTACTCTGTATCTAACCCTGCGCTGTCCCTGTCCCTGGGAGTGTCTGATGGGGGGACAGTGTAGAGGGAGCTTTAATCTGTATCTAACCCCGTGCTGTCCCTGTCCCTGGGAGTGTTTGATGGGGGGACAGTGTAGAGGGAGCTTTACTCTGTATCTAACCTCGTGCTGTCCCTGTCCCTGGGAGTGTTTGATGGGGGGACAGTGTAGAGGGAGCTTTACTCTGTATCTAACCTCGTGCTGTCCCTGTCCCTGGGAGTGTTTGATGGGGAGACAGTGTAGAGCGAGCTTTACTCTGTATCTAACCCCGTGCTGTCCCTGTCCCTGGGAGTGTTTGATGAGGGGACAGTGTAGAGGGAGCTTTACTCTGTATCTAACCCCGTGCTGTCCCTATCCCTGGGAGTGTTTGATGGGGGGACAGTGTAGAGGGAGCTTTACTCTGTATCTAACCTCGTGCTGTCCCTGTCCCTGGGAGTGTTTGATGGGGAGACAGTGTAGAGCGAGCTTTACTCTGTATCTAACCCCGTGCTGTCCCTGTCCCTGGGAGTGTTTGATGAGGGGACAGTGTAGAGGGAGCTTTACTCTGTATCTAACCCTGCGCTGTCCCTGTCCCTGGGAGTGTCTGATGGGGGGACAGTGTAGAGGGAGCTTTAATCTGTATCTAACCCCGTGCTGTCCCTGTCCCTGGGAGTGTTTGATGAGGGGACAGTGTAGAGGGAGCTTTACTCTGTATCTTACCCCGTGCTGTCCCTGTCCCTGGGAGTGTTTGTTGAGGGGACAGTGTAGAGAGAGTTTTACTCTGTATCTAACCCTGCGCTGTCCCTGTCCCTGGGAGTGTCTGATGGGGGGACAGTGTAGAGGGAGCTTTAATCTGTATCTAACCCCGTGCTGTCCCTGTCCCTGGGAGTGTTTGATGGGGGGACAGTGTAGAGGGAGCTTTACTCTGTATCTAACCTCGTGCTGTCCCTGTCCCTGGGAGTGTTTGATGGGGAGACAGTGTAGAGCGAGCTTTACTCTGTATCTAACCCCATGCTGTCCCTGTCCCTGGGAGTGTGTGATGGGGGGACAGTGTAGAGGGAACTTTACTCTGTATCTAACCCCGTGCTGTCCCTGTCCTTGGGAGTGTTTGATGGGGGACAGTGTAGAGGGAGCTTTACTCTGTATCTAACCCCGTGCTGTCCCTGTCCCTGGGAGTGTTTGATGGGGGGGACAGTGTAGAGGGAGCTTTACTCTGTATCTAACCCCGTGCTGTCCCTGTCCCTGGGAGTGTTTGATGGGGGGACAGTGTAGAGGGAGCTTTACTCTGTATCTAACCCCGTGCTGTCCCTGTCCCTGGGAGTGTTTGATGGGGAGACAGTGTATAGCGAGCTTTACTCTGTATCTAACCCCATGCTGTCCCTGTCCCTGGGAGTGTTTGATGGGGGGACAGTGTAGAGAGAGCTTTACTCTGTATCTAACCCCGTGCTGTCCCTGTCCTTGGGAGTGTTTGATGGGGTGACAGTGTAGAGGGAGCTTTACTCTGTATCTAACCCCGTGCTGTCCCTGTCCTTGGGAATGTTTGATGGGGGGACAGTGTAGAGGGAGCATTACTCTGTATCTAAGTCCATGCTGTCCCTGTCCCAGGGAGTGTTTGATGGGGGACAGTGTAGAGGGAGCTTTACTCTGTATCTAGCCCCGTGCTGTCCCTGTCCCTGGGAGTGTTTGTTGGGGGGACAGAGTAGAGGGAGCTTTACTCTGTATCTAACCCCGTGCTATCCCTATCCTGGAAGTGTTTGAATGGGGGACAGTGTAGAGGGAGCTTAACTCTGTATCTAACCCCGTGCTATCCCTATCCTGAGAGTGTTTGATGGGGGGACAGTGTAGAGGGAGCTTTACTCTGTATCTAACCCCGTGCTGTCCCTGTCCCTGGGAGTGTTTGATGGGGGGGACAGTGTAGAGGGAGCTTTACTCTGTATCTAACCCCGTGCTGTCCCTATCCCTGGGAGTGTTTGATGGGGGGACAGTGTCGAGGGAGCTTTACTCTGTATCTAACCCCGTGCTATCCCTATCCTGAGAGTGTTTGATGGGGGGACAGTGTAGAGGGAGCTTTACTCTGTATCTAACCCCGTGCTGTCCCTGTCCCTGGGTGTGTTTGATGGGGGGACAGTGTAGAGGGAGCTTTATTCTGTATCTAACCCCGCTCTGTCCCTGTCCCTGGGAGTGTTTGATGGGGGGACAGTGTAGAGGGAGCTTTACTCTGTATCTAACCCCATGCTGTCCCTGTCCCTGGGTGTGTTTGATGGGGGGACAGTGTAGAGGGAGCGTTACTCTGTATCTAACCCCGTGCTGTCCCTGTCCCTGGGAGTGTTTGATGGGGGGACAGTGTAGAGGGAGCTTTACTCTGTATCTAACCCCGTGCTGTCCCTGTCCCTGGGAGTGTTTGATGGTGGGACAGTGTAGAGGGAGCTTTACTCTGTATCTAACCCCGTGCTGTCCCTGTCCTGGGAGTGTTTGATGGGGGACAGTGTAGAGGGAGCTTTACTCTGTATCTAACCCCGTGCTGTCCCTGTCCCTGGGAGTGTTTGATGGGGGGACAGTGTAGAGGGAGCTTTACTCTGTATCTAACCCCGTGCTGTCCCTGTCCCTGGGAGTGTTTGATGGTGGGACAGTGTAGAGGGAGCTTTACTCTGTATCTAACCCCGTGCTGTCCCTGTCCTGGGAGTGTTTGATGGGGGACAGTGTAGAGGGAGCTTTACTCTGTAT